>NC_045442.1:125289230-125557653 GCF_002776525.5 Piliocolobus tephrosceles | reverse complement strand
GGGGAAACGGGAAGTGTTAGGGATCTGAGGATGGGGAAACGGGAAGTGTTAGGGATCTGAGGATGGGGGAAATGGGAAATGTTTGGTTTCTGAGGATGGGGAACAGGGGAAGTGTTAGGGATCTGAGAATGGGGAAATGGAAAGTGTTGGGGATCTGAGGATGGGGAAACGGAGTGTGGGACAGCATTATTTCTTCTTTCACTTCTTCAGAACTGTTCGTAGGAGGTTGTGGGTGGAGGGTGAGGCTGTGGGCCCATGGGGATGGCTGTGAATTGTTAGATATTTTCTCCTGTGGAGGACACTGGTGACCATCTCACTTAAGCCTCAGAATAGTCCTCTCATTTAACAAGAAGGCAGACATGGAATGACCTGCCTGAGTTTATAAGAACTTGTCACTGGGGTTTCTGGACCTCAAGTCTGATCTTAACTGAAGGCTGGAATCTCTCTTCTGATTTTCTTGGGTTATTGGTTCTATGGAATAGATTTTGCTAGTGGGAAAGTCTGTTTCTTATTTTTATCAAGTCTTTTTCATTTGCCATTGTTTTTATGAATTAAGAATCGGTCATAAATCTAGAGAAACAATTTGGCCTTTTCTGGTTCACCTAACCGTTGTGACCTCTGCCCTGTCATGGGCGTGGCATCGCCCGGCTGCTTCCTGTCTCGGCACTGGAGACCCTCTGTGGCGTGGAGAGGCTGTTGAGGAGACCCAGGAGGTTAGGGAGGTGCCTGCGGTCCCCCTTCTGTGATGATGCCCTGGCTTCACTGCTGTATAGGAATTGAAAGTGTGACTGCAGGGTGCTGCCTTTGCCAGGGTCTCAAACTCTGGGTTACCATATACCTTCCTTCCTAGAATGGTGTCCTTGAAGCAAGCCGCCTCTGGGATAACATGAGGAAGCTGGGGGAGTGCACAGAAGAGGCGTACCAGATGACTCATGACGGTAGGCAGCTGCCGGATGGAGGGGACTGGCAAGTGGGACTGCTTTCCTGGAGTTACAACTCCTGCCTCTCTCCTTATTTTAGGCTACTTGAAACTCTGGCAGCTGAGTAAGCCTTTGCTGGCCTCTTTTGACGCCATCTTTGTGGATGAGGCCCAGGACTGCACACCAGGTGATACACTGTTCAGGACATCAGTAGTCTCAAATACGTAGAAACAGCACCATGATTATGTAAGAGGACATCTGTGTGAGCTAAGTTGATTATTATTATTTGTGATAAAGAAGAGGATCTTCTTACTCACCTTAGGATTTCAAGCTGCCCCTTGCCCTCACCCGAGCAGATTTCTCTGTCACCATAGGTTTTACTTAGGTTGTTCTTAACATGTTGACCAAGTTGTAGATCCGCAGACGATAGGGACCTAGACTCATGCTCAGTGGGAAGAGATCGTCCATTGAGAGGGAAAAGGTTGTGTTGTCTATTGCTCAAGCGGCTAAGAGAGAACGGACAGTGTTAACGAGTCTGACTTTGTAGGTCAATTTTGAGTGCTGTAACATTAAAGACAATTTGCCTCATTTTAGCTTTGCCTGTGTTGTTTTCTTAGGTTCCAACAATTCATCCAGGGCGAAACATAAGCTGCATTCCTAGGACCAGAAACTGTTTCTTTTGTCCATTATAAAATAGCTGCTTTTGATGGAGTGTGCCTGTCCTGCAGGAAAAGGCGACCTTGAGGTCCCGTGTGCCCTGGCTTAGCTTCACGGAAGTGTTTTGTCCTTTTCTTTTTGCTGCCTGGGGTGGAGGCCTCAAGGTTTCTCACTTTTCCTCTCATTGGTTACAGCTATCATGAACATAGTTCTGTCTCAGCCATGTGGGAAAATCTTTGTAGGGGACCCGCACCAGCAGATCTATACCTTCCGGGGTGCGGTCAACGCCCTATTCACAGTGCCCCACACCCACGTCTTCTATCTCACGCAGGTAAGTGCACGTTCTGCATCAGAGCCATTTCTTCTCCCTCCCAGTGTCTTACGTGCTGGGCCCTGTGCAGGGTGGTATGCCAGGCTCACCAGAGCTAGCAAATCCTTGCTTCTAAGTAGTGGTTCTCAAAAGTGTGGTTCTCGGGGTCTGCCAAGTCAGACTGTTTTCATAACAGGTGTGTGCACAGCGGTCATCTGAGAAAGAGCTACTGCGGCTGAACTGTGAACTGACGGCTGCTGCCGCCTTATATGTTTGTACTTAGAACAGTTGTTAGACCAGCGCTGGTTGTTCAGACTTGTGTATTTGGCACTTTTTCAAAGACGAGTAAAACAAGCTGCGACTTCAGGGAAAATAACTGACAGTGTTTGTTGTCAAAAATAACATCTTTGCTTTCAAGTGAAATTAAAATTTTGGCAAACTCTCCCATAAGGAGCATGACAACTCACAGTGTCCTCGATTATGCGAAAAGTTTATTATGCGCTCCTTCCTTTCCAATCACATGTCTGTGTGGGGTTGAATTTTCTTCATGTGTGTCAACCAAGACAGTATATCACCGCAGACAATGCAGATGTGAACACAGGAAGCCAGCAGTCTTCTGTTATGCCAGGCATTGAAGAGATTTGCAAAAATGGAACATGGTGCCATTCTTCTTGCTGAATTTTTTTTTTGTTCGGGGAAATATGTTTCAAAAAATATATTCTTTATGTCGTCACATAAGAGGCTTTTGGCTGGGCACGGTGGCTCATGCCTGTAATCCCAGCATTTTGGGAGGCCAAGAAGGACAGATCACTTGAGGTCAGGAGTTCAATACCAGCCTGGCCAACATGGTAAAACCCTGTCTCTACTAAAAATACAAAAATTAGCCAGGCGTGGTGGCTCATGCCTGTAGTGTCAGCTACTCAAGAAGCTGAGGCAGGAGAATCACTTGAACCCAGGAGGTGGAGGTTGCAGTGGGCCGAGATTGTACCATTGCACTCCAGCCTGGGCGACACAGTGAGACTCTGTCTTTAAAAAAAAAAATAGTTTTGAATCGTTATTTTTAAATGAATTAAAATTTCTAATATGGTAAATATAGATAGATAGAGCTCACGTAAATAAAAGCTCTTTGGAGGCTTTTTAAATGTGATTTTTAATTGTGAAGCATCCTGAGACCAGAAGTTTGAGAACCACTGCTTTTAAGAAACTCATTTCTAATTAGAAGAGATGTCTCGGCCGGGCACGGTGGCTCACGCCTGTAATCCCAGCACTTTGGGAGGCCGAGGCAGGTGGATCATGAGGTCAGGAGATCGAGACCATCCTGGCTAACACGGTGAAACCCCGTCTCTACTAAAAATATAAAAAATTAGCCGGGTGTTGTGGCGGGCGCCTGTAGTCCCAGCTACTCCGGAGACTGAGGCAGGAAAATGGCGTGAACCCGGGAGGCGGAGCTTGCAATGAGCCAAGATTGTGCCACTGCCCTCCAGCCTGGGCGACAGAGCGAGACTCCGTCTCTTGAAAAAAAAAGAAGAGATGTCTCACTTGGATGAAAGTGTCAACTGTGCTGTGTTTTGTGATGTTATTGAAAGTTCCGTAGATGCCTCTGTTACTCTTCCCTTGAGCTCCTGCTGCTGTGGTGGTTTAGGGTAGCATCAGTGCAGAGGTGTTTTGTTCTTTTAATAGACAATATTTTTTTAGAATAGTTTCAGATTTCCAGAAAAATCGAGAGGAGAGTTCTCATATGTCCTGTACTCAGTTTCCCATTACTAACATCATCTTATATTAATGTGGAACACTTGTCATGATAATGAACCAACATTGATACATTATTATAGGCTGAAGTCCATGGTTCATTTGCATTTCCTTGGTTTTGAAATAATGTCTTCTGTGACTTCAGGTTCCCATCCAGGATCCCACATTACATGTAGCCATGTGTCATGAGGCTCTTCTTGGCTGTGACAGTTCCTCAGACTTTCCCTATTTCTGATGTGACTTTCACAGTTTCCAGAAGTTCCAGTTAGGCATTTGTAGGCTGCCGCTGTGCTGGGATTTGTCTAATGTCTTTCCTCATGGTTAGGCTAGAGTTCTGGGTTCTGGGAGGAAGACCACAGAGGTGAAGCTCCATTTTCTTCACATGCTGTCGAGGTGCCTGCTGTCACCATGGCTCATGACTTGAGGTTGACCTTGACCACCTGGCTGATGTAGTGTTTGTCAGGTTTCGCCACTGTAGAGTTCCTCTTTTTTTCCATCTTTTCCCTCGTGGATGCTTTGGCAGGAAGTCTCTATACACTCAAGGAGTAAGTGTCGAAGAATCTTCATAAATTATTTGGAATTCTTCTGCAAAGGAGATTTGTTTCTTCTCTCCCATCTATGTAAATATTCAGTCATTTATCTAAATATGAACTCATAGATATTTATGTTATAATTTCAGTTCTGGTTCACTCAGAGTAGTTTTAGAGTAACAAAGTAGTGTTTATTTAAAGTCTAGTTTTCGTTTGCTGTTCACCAAAGCACCTGAAGTTGTGTGTGTGTGAAAACAGGCCGTACACACCCTGAGCGTAGGGAAGAATGATATCTTGCCAGCTGGAGGGGCGAAGGAAGCAGGGTCTTGGGCTGAGTTTTGAAGGTTAGGAAGTGACTTTGGTAGATGAAAGTCAGACGGAAAGCAGCGTGGGCTGAGGCAGGGCAGCATGGGCAATGTGCAGGTGCTAGTGCTTCTGCCATGGCTGGTTGGTGCGGGGCAGTGGTTTTAAAGGTAGTGTGGAGAGGGATCTCAAAGGCAAGGGGAGAAGCCCTCCTTACCCTATCTTAATCTTCTGTTTGATTTAGACTTCACTAGATTTGATTTGGAGAAAAGGGTAGATTTGCTTAAAAGAAAACTTTACTATTGGTGTTGAGAATAAGGGAAAATAAAGACTGCCGGGTCGCAAAGGACCTGGAAAGTGAGCCTGTGAAGTTCGCTTTACGTGCGGGGGGTCAGGAATAACTTGTCGGGTCCGGCCTGCCCGGGCTGTGGTGGCAGTGATGGAAACGCACGGACGCGCCGCAGGGCGGGCTTCTGACTCCCTCTGTCTTGCTGTTTTCCAGAGTTTTCGGTTTGGTGTGGAAATAGCTTATGTGGGAGCTACTATCTTGGATGTTTGCAAGAGAGTCAGGAAGAAGACTTTGGTTGGAGGAAACCATCAGAGTAAGGCTTTTAGTTACTTTTCTCTTTTATGTTACAAAAGTTTTCGTCTTTATTTCGATTTGCCATAGAGTTTGTGCTCTCTCCCTAAAGGTGGCATTAGAGGTGACGCAAAGGGGCAAGTGGCCTTGTTGTCCCGGACCAACGCCAACGTGTTTGATGAGGCCGTACGGGTGACGGAAGGGGAAGTCCCTTCAAGGATACATTTGATTGGGGTAAGAGTACATTTCTGTCGACCACTTCATGCACAGAAACGTTGTAGATGAACATACCCAGTGAAAATTGTTCACCTTCATTGGGATTATCATGCAAGAAAGCATTTGGGTTTTTGACTCTTTCCACCGCGCTGCACCGTGGCTGGTCTGTATCCCAGGGCCATTCTGATTATGCCAGTGAAACATTCCTGGAAAGGCAGACACAAGAAGGGCTGGAGACCTTAATTTCCACTCTTTAAACAATGAATGCCCTTCTTCCCTTGACAATGCCAGTGAGGCCGCGGGTTACTGGAAGCTTTTCTGGTTGTGTGTTGTCATTAGTGTGAGAACAGCTGAGCTGACAACATGCGGAGTACACACCTAGGCTCTAGTTCTGACTGGTCACTAACCGCGTGTGGCTGGGGGCAAGTCACAGCTTCTGTGTGCCTCATTCTCTCCACCTCTGAGGTAAAATAATGCCTTGCCTTACCTGTTTCACAGGGAGTTAGAAGGGTTCAGTGGCATGTTTACAGCATTTTTAACCCTGAAGCAGAGTTATATGACAAAAAGATAGTCACTCATTCATTTGTGGAAATGTTTTCAAGAGTGCATTAGGCATTCAATGAATCATAATCAAAAGATGTTTTAAGTTTTTTATTTATAAAGACTGTATAACAATGGTATAGAAATTTTGGAACCTGAAAAAGAACACATAATCCCAGTATTTCATATAATAGTTCTCATTTTTGCTATTTTTGTCTTTGTCCTTATAGATGTGTATTTTTGCATAATTGCAAGTATAGGGTACCTAGAAATGGATGCTGTTTTTCACTCAACACATAGGCATATTTTCTTTCATTACTATTTTAATGACCTTATAATATTTGGTCTGGTAAATAATAACATAATTTAGCCATAGTCATTGTTGTAAGAGAGTAGTATTTTTGGAATATCATCCACACTGGCATGATGTAAAGCAAGTGGTTCTGTCTACCTCTCTTAAATCCACTTATCACCTGTACCATGTGTCATTACACGTGACCACACATCTGGTTGTGGGTTTTAATGTCAACTGTGTTATTCTGCCCGCTGTTTTATGTGAGTGTTTTACGTGTCCCTCCCTAAAAGATGTCAAGCCCTTGGAGTGTGAGGCCCCGATCGTATCTGTCTTCTGTGTGGGGCCTGGTGCTGTGTGAGTGCCAGAGCCCAGCCAGTGCTCAGCAGATACTCTTGGTAGATCTGGGCTAAATAGGGCACAGTCAGGCTGTCTCCTCCAGGACCTGACCTGTTAAAATGTAGAAGAATCTGGACCTAGAGACATTCTGTAGTTTCTTTTTTTTTTTTTGAGACAGAGTCTTGCTCTGTCAGCCAGGCTGGAGTGCAATGGTGTGATCTCGGTTCGCTGTAACCTCCGCCTCCCAGTTCGAGAGATTCTCGTGCCTTGGCCTCCTGACTAGCTGAGACTATAGGCGTCTGCCACTACACCCGGCTAATTTTTGTATTTTTGGTAGAGACGGGTTTCACCATGTTGGCCAGGCTGGTCTTGAACTCCGGCCTCAAGTAATCCACCCACCTCAGCCTCCCAAAGAGCGGGGATTACAGGCATGAGCCACTGTGCCCAGCCTGTAGTTCTTTTCTCACAAGAAACAGTGGTAAATGTGCATGCCGAGCACTTTGTATTCAGGCACCATTTGTATTCTTTAGAATCGTCTCATGTTCCTGGATGGTGCTTAACTTGCCTTTTTATTGATGTGAAAGCAGCGTGCAGCTATAGATCTTGCCTTTTTTGAAAGAGTAGGAAGAGTTTGAGGTGGCAGCGGTATCTTAGAATGTGGTCCCTGGGAGTGTTCAGCCCACGTGGCAGCCTCGCGCTTTCTGCTTCATGAAGTTTCCTGCTTGCCGCCTGTGCTTTGGGTGTAACTCAAGATCCATTTCCAAGAAACCATCTCATTTCAAAACCCCATCCCTGCATTTGCTTTATTTTGTTTTGTTAAAGCAACAACAAGCAAAACAAAACAAAAAACAACAAAAAAACAAAAATCCCACCAAAAAACTTTTTCAGGGGATTAAATCATTTGGATTGGACAGAATCATTGATATTTGGATCCTTCTTCAGCCAGAGGAAGAACGGAGGAAACGTGAGTACCCGCCTGGCCTTGGTGCATTGGAAGGAAGCACCCAAGGGACAGGGACGAGAAAGAAGCAGGCCCGGTCTGAGTCAGGGACTCGTTTCCCTCCAGAGAAGGGAGAGCTAGAGCTCTCTTCCCATGAAGAGGGGGGTGCCTCAGGCCTCCTGGTTTCATAGGTACTGACAGATTTTTCCAGATCCTCCTCACAGGAGCCTCAGTCTCTTTCAAACACTGGTCCCATAGGCTATCTTCCCCTGCATCTTTCTGTCTGCCTGGGCCACTTTATACGTTGTACACTTCCACGTGGGTCCCAAGTGATAGTGTCGAGCATTTCTACAGCGCTTTTCTTTTCCTGTTGACTGCGCTATTTCAAATCCCTGTGAAGTAGGTGAGGATCTTGAGCCTAGGGTTTTGCTCCTCAGTCGGAGACGGAGAGGCCACCGCACTGCCCTGACTTGCCCAGGGACACACAGCGAGTTAGTGATGCAGTCAGGCCTGGAACCTGGGTCTCCCCACTTTCAGACCGTCTGCTCTTGTGCAGCTGCTTAGAAATGTGCAGCACCTGCCACCGTCTGTGAGTGGAGCTTGTGTCACCTTAACTTGTGCGTGTATTCTCCTTAGAAAACCTCGTCATTAAAGACAGATTTATCAGAAGATGGGTGCACAAAGAAGGCTTTAGTGGCTTCAAGAGGTACGTGACCGCTGCTGAGGACAAGGAGCTTGAAGCCAAGATCGCAGTTGTTGAAAAGTATAACATCAGGATTCCAGAGCTGGTGCAAAGGATAGAAAAATGCCATATAGAAGATCTGGACTTTGCAGGTAAGGGAAACAGTTGGTTTTTACCTTCCCCCTAAGAGGAGGAACAGATGGTCTGCTGCTGTTTTTTTGTTTTTTGTTTTTGTTTTGAGACAGAGTCTTGCTCTGTTGCCCAGGCTGGAGTGCAGTGGCGTGATCTTGGCTCACTGCAGTGTCTCCCTCCTGGGTTCAAGCAATTCTCCTGCCTCAGCCTCCTGAGGAGCTGGGACTACAGGCGCCCACCACCACTCCCGGCTAGTTTTTGTATTTTTAGTAGAGATGAAGTCTCGCCATGTTGGCCAGGCTGGTCTCGAACTCCCAACCTCAGGTAATCCACCCACCTTGACCTCCCAAAGTGCTAGAATTACAGACGTGAGCCACCGCGCCCTGCCTCTTCTGCTGTTTCTTCCCTGTGTGAAATATCTTTGAGCAAGGATGGCTTTATTGCTTAAGGGAGAGGGGAGCAGGGTTCTGGTTCTTCCTCAGGGGCTCTTTGTTTCTGTTCTACTTTCAAGCCCATAGAATGGGATTTTCTAGTCCCAGCTCTGCCACGTGTAATGTCAGGCAAGCCGTGCAGCCCTGTAATGTCAGGCAAGCCGTGCAGCCCTTTTCTGGGCTCTGTCCCTTCATGTGTTAGATCCAGAGGGTGGGTAGAACCACTCTGGCCTCTGGGATGTGATTCTGAGAGGCACTAACTCCTGCAACTAATTTTCAACTTTTCTCCTCGTCTTTTTCTTTTTTCTGTTCCTGACAGTTGTTTCCTCTTTCCCCCTTTTCCCACAAAACTGCACTTAGGCAAGAACTGTTCGAGTTCAGAGTCAAGTGGGAAGCATGTATGTTTTTGTCATCTCGTTTCTTTGCCTTTGAAGCCCCGTCTAATGTGTGCTGTGTTTTTATCCTAGAGTACATTCTGGGCACTGTGCACAAAGCCAAAGGCCTGGAGTTTGACACTGTGCATGTTTTGGATGATTTTGTGAAAGTGCCTTGTGCCCGGCATAACCTGCCCCAGCTTCCCCACTTCAGAGTTGGTAAGAGGTGGCCGGGTGGTGTCAGGTGCTGTTGCAGTGAGTGGCGACTGGAATGCTTCCTTTACACTGCCTTGTTGTTTGTTGGATGCTGTGGCCTCCTGGTAGGGCACTTCTGGAAAAACAAAACCACGAAACACCTCCTAGTCCTAAACTTTTGATTCTTGTACTGTGGTTTTTTAAAAAACAAAACTTCCCCAAGGTGCACCCCTCTGGGGGCTGCGTGTGGGGTGATGATGTTTGTGGTGGCCCTGTGAGCCCTGCGCTGCTCTCAGCTCCACCTGTGAGCCCTGTGCTGCTCTCAGCTCCAGGTTTTTCACCATCAGACTTTTAGTCTCCAGCCTCATGAAAGCTTTAACGTATAGTTTACTTGCTTACCAAGTAATTCCTTTAATTCTTCTTCATTTATTAAAGAGATGAGAAAATCACAAAAGGAGAAGTAGTCAGCATTCTTTATCATTTGTCTGGTTTTTTTTTTTTTTGTTTTTTTGTTTTTTTGGTACAGACAGGGGTCTCACTATGTTGCTCAGGCTGGTCTCAAACTCCTGGGCTCAAGCAATCCTCCCACATCAGCCTCCCAAAGTGTTGGGATTGCAGGCGTGAGCCACCACAGACATTTGTCTGCTTTGTTGTTATTGTTGTTGTTGTTGTTATTATTATTATTATTATTTTGAGATGGAGTCTCACTCTGTCACCCAGGCTGAAGCGCAGTGGTGCGATCTCGGCTCACTGCAATCTCCACCTCCCGGGTTCAAGCGATTCTCCTGCCTCAGAGTAGTTGGGACTACAGGCGCGCGCCACCACGCCCGGCTAATTTTTGTTTTTAGTAGAGACGGGGTTTCGCCATATTGGCCAGGCTGGTCTCGATCTCCTGACCTCAGGTGATCCACCTGCCTCGGCCTCCCAAAGTGCTGGGATTATAGGTGTGAGCCACTGTGCCTGGCCTTGTCTGCTTTCTAATAAATTTGTACTCAAGGCTGCTTTGTAATAAATTTGTACTCTGAGCATCAGTGCTATTGCTTTGGTTTTAAATCTTAGAATAAAACCGTTTGAAATTTGTGTACAAACAAACAAAGCTGTCTGTTAACTGTAGGTTGGAAATTTGGGGCCTAGCACACATTGGCATGCTGAAAACGGAAACCACAGCATTCGTGACTGCTGGCGAACATAGAACATGGTTTGGAGTGGAGAGAGGAAGGGAGGCAGCCATGGAGAAGTTTACTATAGTACCACCTTTTTCCCCCTTCTGGTTTACATGTTTACAAATGTAATTTTTTGGGGGACGTGTAATTTACATGTCACACAACCCACCCATCCAAAGTGTACAATTCCGCAGCTTTTTGCACGCCATTGGGTGTGCTGCACTTTGTTGAGTTCCTGCCATTGTGTGGTGAATCGAGATGGGAGACGAGAGGTGCGGTTGGGCAGCACAGACTCACAGCACACAGCACACCTGTGTGTCTTCCTTGTTGTCCTGTGACAGTGTCAGCCATTTCCAAATGGGAGTCTGGCAGTCCAGAGACAGTGTAAGGAAATGGAAAGAGACAAGCAGACTCAGTCCAGCTCCCAGGCCCTTGATTAGCCAAGGCCTTGTTTGTAGGAGTGACTTAACCTGTCTAAGCCTCGGTTTCCCCAGCTGTCTCATGGGCTTGTTGTGAGAACTGGCATAATGACTGTAAACAGCCATCTGGCACATGGCGGGTGTCGAATAACCAATTAACACATTCCCAGGATTCATGTAGCAGGACTAAATAAAACCCAGTATTTTGTGCCACTAGTCTGCTGGGATTTGGTTTGTTTTTGGAACTGGCATTTGTAGGAAAATTTTGTATTTACAGCCAACAAATGTTGAGTGGTTTTCTGCAGGGAATGGATGGGGGCTAGTAAACATTTAGATGAGACATAAGGTTTTGTAAGCTTTTGTAAGGCTTTTTAGTTGAATTTTTTCCCCTTTACTTTGTTTAGAGTCATTTTCTGAGGATGAATGGAATTTACTGTATGTTGCAGTAACTCGAGCCAAGAAGCGTCTCATCATGACCAAATCATTGGAAAACATTTTGACTTTGGCTGGGGTAAGCGGAACGGGCAGCATGAGCTAACTTGATGCCATTGAATGTTACTTAGTCTGCATGAGGGGCTGACCTGGAGCCTTCAGAGGCCTTCGGATCAGGGTCGTGGGTTGGAAGAGAAACGCTGCTTGAATGTGCAGAGGCCGATGACCAGTGTAAGAAGGGTTCTACCCAAGGAAACAAAAATGTGGTTCTTTTCTGAGTCATTTCCTAATTGAGTTTAAAAAGCTCTGTTTAAGATACCAGCAGTGGGCCAGGCACGGTGGCTCACGCCTGTAATCCCAGTACTTTGAGAGGCTGGGGCAGGCGGATCACTTGAGGTCAGGGGTTTGAGACCAGCCTGGCCAACATGGTAAAACCCCATCTCTATTAAAAATACAAAAATTAGCCAGGTGTGGTGGCATGCATCTGTAATTCCAGCTACTCGGGAGGCTGAGGCAGGAGAATCACTTGAACCTGGGAGGCGGAGGTTGCAGTGAGCCAAGATGGCACCACTGCATTCTAACCTGGGTGACAGAGCGAGACTGCGTCTCAAAAAAAAAAAAAAAAAATGATACCAGCAGTGGTCATATATTTCTTAATTTCTCCCTTACTCAGTTAGCTCTTTTTTTTTTTTTTGGTCTGAGCCAGAATCTCACTGTGTCACCCAGGCTGGAGTGCAGTGGCACAGTCATCACTCACTGTAACCTCGAACTCCTGGGCTCAAGTGATGATCTTACCTCAGCCTCCTGAGTCACTGGGACTAAGGCGCATGCCACCACACCTGACTAGTTTTTAATTTTTTTTCTAGAGACGGGTTCTTGCTATATGGCCCAGGCTGATCTCGAACTCCTGGCTAAAGTGGTCCTCCTGCCTCAGCCTCCCAAAGTGCTGGAGTTACAGATGTTAGCCACCTCGCTTGGCCCCTGTACTCAATATTCATAGGGAAGAAATGCCAGGAAGGTTTTGTGCACCCAGCCTTCCTCCCTCTCAGTCTTTAGTCCCTTTTGAAATGGCATCTGCTGCTGCTGCCGGTAGACTTTCCAGAAGAACACATCCTTGCCGGGGAGAGTAAGTGTTCAGGGGCCTGGCCGTTGTCTCAGACGTGTGGAAAAGTGAGCTGCTCAGCACTCACTCTTTACCCTTCCCACAAACCACCTTCTCACACTCCACTTCTTTTATCTCTTTTGCTGCCGAAACAGCTGGAGTATAAACCATTTAGTCTTTTCAACCCTGTCAGAAACTCCAACAGAAATTTGAGCTAATAGTTACTACTTAATCCATCTCTCCCTGAACCCAAGATATTTAAGCCTGAGACCTAAAACTTAAGTGTAAAAGTTAATATAAATACTCTTTCTTGCTTAGCTGTCTCCAAAGCAAAGACTGTGTGTAGCAGGATGGTTTATTCTCAGTTCCGTATTGCCTGCTGTCACGGGGTGAGCCATGCCGTGCTGCCCTCCGTGCTCTGGGGTGCAGGCAGGGTGGGCGGTCACCACTTTTGAGTAAATGATGTTCAGCTCTCAGAGGTGTCAAGTGTAGTAGATCCCTGATGCTCAGAATGGAATATTCATCGAGGGCCTAACACTTGCCAAGCACCTTTCTGGGTACTGGGGCATAACAGTGGGCAGGGAAATTCCTGCCCTCATAGAGCCCATCCAGGTGGGGAGATGGACAAGAAAGTGAACCAATAGGATTTCTCTTCACATGTTTGAGGAAGATAATACCAAAACTTAAAAGGGAGAAGCTTTGCAAATAAATACTCTACAATGACTCATCACAGGGCAAAAGCTTCTTGCATCAAACTGATTAGCTTGCATATTTATCCCATTTTTTGTGTCTCCTTTGTCATTTTTCCTCCAGGCCTCTGTTAGGTAGACTGACTTGGCCATAAGAATGTTTTCAGAATTTGAAATCTGATGCATTTTTCCCAAAGCAACTTTTCACCTGGGTTTCACCGAGTGCAACAGCTTAAGTGTCAGAGCTTAGAACTGAAGCCCTTTTTCTTTGGTTGCATCTTTAGTGGCACATGGATCGTCTGTAGAGTTTTCTGCAAAGGGCCGGGCAATAAAGATTTCAGGCTCTGTAAGTCACATGATCTCTGTTGCAGCTCCCCAGCCCCGCTGCTGTAGTGCGAGAGTCCCTGTTGACAGTACATCAGCGGACAAGTGTGGCTGTGTTCCGATAAAATGGATTCACAGAAACGGGCATTGTGTGGATGTGGCCCATGTGTACTTTGCTGACCTCTGGTTTAAAGAAAAGTGTGACCTTAAAAAATCTCTAAACCAGTATCCCCAGGAGTTAAGCAGAATAAATCATTATGTACAAATGGTCTCTACCTATACACACATTTTTGTATAAACTTTGATTTATAAGTGCTTTTTTAGACCCTCTGGTATGATTTTCTCATGGAAGTCGTGTCACAGAAGTGGTCAGGCCTGTAACAAAACCACATTGTCAATTGGTAGAACTGTGCGGGGTATTACCGAGCAGTGATACCATCTCACAAACATGGGCTACACAGGACTTTTCATTTTTGCTTATGAAAATTTTAAGACATTAAAAAGTAAAGAAAGCAACACACTGAACACTCATATACAAATACTCATGTACATATGCCTATATGTACACATCTCCAAGAAATAGGTACTTTTTTTTTCCATAACTACCATGCCATTTTCATGTTTTATATTATAATATGTGGCCTCTACTATCCAATCCATACTTATGCTTTTATGATTGTCTCAGAAATGCTTTTTTACAGTTGATTTGTTCAAGTCAGAGTCCAAACCAACATTTGATTGCTTGTCTCTTAAGTTACTTAATAGAGAGCTGTGCAGGACTCCCTCCCCACTTTTCCCATGCTCTTGTCTCATTGCAGGAACTGGCTCATTTGTCCTATAGAGCGTTCCCATTCTTAGTTTGCTTCCTGGTGTGGTTGTGTAACTTGTTCTGCCATTACCTGTCCTGGCTTTCCAGTAACTGGAAGTTAGCTGTAGAGGCTTGATTAGATTCAAGCCTGCGTCTTTGGTAGGCATACACCATGGGAGGCCGGAGAGGGCTGTGTGCTTTGCATCGCCACATAAGGAGGCTCACGGGAGCAGGTTAGTTTGTCACTGTTAGTGATGCTGATTGCTCATCTTTTGAAGAGGCACAGCTAGGAAATGTGTCTTTTTGAAAAGAAAGAAAAAAACCAGTGGTTCATACTGAATTCCAATCCCAGTTTTTAAACTTTATTTGTTTGAAAGAGACAGGGTCTCACTGTGTTGCCCAGGCTTTAGTGCAGTGGTATGATCATGGCTCACTACAGCCTCAACCTCCTGGGCTTAGGCGCAGTCTTCCCACCTCAGCCTCCCAAGTAGCTGGGAACACAGACATACACTATCACACCTGGCTGGTGTGTGTTTGTTTGTTTGTTTTGTAGAGACAGTGTCTCACTATGTTGCCCAGGCTGGTCTTGAACTCCTGGGCTTAAGTGATCCTCCTGCCTCAGCCTCCCAAAGTTCTGGGATTACAGGCGTGACACCAGGCAAATTTCAATATTTTGTTGTTAAATATAACACAAATATATAAAACAGCATAAAGCAGTTTAAAATGATGATGTTGCGAGCATCCACCGGATGAGAAGATGGGATCTGCCAGCCATCACAGAGCTGTCCTGGTGGCCCCTGGCCATCGTAGCACCCCTCCCCACTTTCTGAGGGTAACTACCATCTCAGCAGATAGGCACTACCTTGCTTTGTTGCACAACTGCACCTTTTTGATTTTTGATTTTTGATTTTTTTGGAGACCGAGTCTCGCCCTGTCGCCCAGGCTGGAGTACAGTGGCGCGATCTCAGCTCACTGCAAGCTCCGCCTCCCGGGTTTACGCCATTCTCCTGCCTCAGCCTCCCGAGTAACTGGGACTACAGGCGCCCGCCACATCGCCCGGCTAGTTTTTTTGTATTTTTTTTTAGTAGAGACGGAGTTTCACCGTGTTAGCCAGGATGGTCTCGATCTCCTGACCTCATGATCCGCCCGTCTCGGTCTCCCAAAGTGCTGGGATTACAGGCTTGAGCCACGGCGCCCGGCCTGATTTTTTATTTTTTAACCAGGTATGCACCGCCATCAGTAAGTGCTGAAAAATGGTACTTTTTACACATGTTCTCTTCATTCTCCTGGGTTTCAAAAACTGCACTGTATCTGCATCGTCAGAGGCTTTAGCCCTTCACACGTTCAGCCCTCATGCATTGTGTTCCGTAATCCAGTTCACATTTAACACGAAAGGAATTTTACTTTTCTTAACACTTGAATCTTTTCTGATACACTGAAATCTTGGTTCCTAACAGTATTTATTAATTACTTATTGATGCTATTCCATGTATTTAAAAATAATCTTCAAAATAATGCCAGTATTAATGGAATACTGACTGGACGTGAAGATTTCCTAACAGCTCCATTTCTCCATTAATGATTTATTTATCATGTTCTGAAGTCACTTAGAGTAAGTCCTTTTTGCTTTTGTGGTTTTATTACCAACTTAATTTGCAGTTAGAAATGTATTTTATTTATAATATCTACAGCGATTGCTTTGCTTCTTTTTGATTTAATGATCTTTTTTGACGTGTAAGGCCTGTTAATGTTTTCAAAGTCAAAACCTTGTGCCTGAGCATGGTGGCTCACCCCTGTAATCCCAGCACTTTGCAGGGCTGAGGCAGGCAGATCACTTGAAGCCAAGAGTTAGAGATCAGCCTGGCCAACATGGTGAAACCCTGTCTCTACCAAAAAATACAGAAAAATTAGCTAGTCGTGGTGGTGCACACCTGTAGCCCCAGCTACTTGGGAGGCTGAGGTGGGAGAATCGCTTGAACCCAGGAGGCAGAGATTGCAGTGAGCTGAGATTGTGCCACTGCACTCCAGCCTGGGTGACAGAGTGAGACCCTGTCTCAAAAAAACAAAAACAAAAACAAAAAACAAAGTCAAAACTTTGTGCTAAGAGAAGTCTCATTACCTCCCTCTTCACTTCAGACTGTTCTCTGCCTCCACCTTTGATAGTTATTTTCAACAATTAGCGATTCATCCTTCAGTATTTCTTTATGCAAATTCGTAGGTATTTTCGTATTCTCCTTTTCCACAAAAGGTAGCGTTTCAGATACACTGTTGTGTACTTTGCTTTGTCACTTAGAAGCACTCATGGGAATCACTCTTTTATTTATTTTTTGCTCTTTTATTTTTTGGCCTTTTATTCTTTTATTTGTTGTCCTACCCAAATCAGGAAATCCCTCTTTATCAGCTCACAGAGCTCTTTTGCCCCTTCTTCAGCTGCATAGTGTTCTGTGTTGATGCACCGTGATTTATGCCATCCTTGCTCATGGACGTGGTCACTTCCAGCCTTTTGCTTTCATTAATAATGCCGCATTGCACAATCTTATGCACAGGTCATTTATGTTTTTGCCAGTGCATCTTCATCATGCATTTCTAGAAGTGGAATTGCTGGATAAAGATAAATGCAAGTGTGACTTTTCAGTTGTTGTTTTGTTTTTGAGACAAGGTCTGGCTCTGTCACCCAGGGTGGAGTATGGCAGCACAGTCTTGGCTCACTGCAACCTCCGCCTCCCAGGCTCAAGCCATCTTCCCACCTCAGCCTCCCGAGCAGCTGGGACTACAGGCATGTGTCACCACACCTGGCTAATTCTGTATTTTTTTGTAGAGACGGGGTTTTGCCTGTTGCCTAGGCTGGTCTTGAACTCATGAGCTCAAGTGATCCGCCCTGCCTCAGCCTCCCAAAGTGCTAGGGTTACAGGAATGAGCCACCGCACCTGGCCAAGTGTGACTTTTCTAGATATGGCCAATTTCTTCTTGGAGATTGTTACTACTTTAGAGTCCCACCAGTTGTATGCATAAGAGTGAAATAGGCCCAGTGCAGTAGCTCACACCCGTAATCCCAGCACGTTGGGATGCTTAGGAGGGCGGATCACTTGATGTCAGGAGTTCAAGACCAGCCTGACCAACATGGTGAAACCCTGTCTCTACTAAAAATACAAAAATTAGCTGGGTGTAGTGGTGCACGCCTGTAATCCCAGCTACTCAGGAGGCTGAGGCAGGAGAATCACTTGAACCCGGGAGGCAGAGGTTGCAGTAGGCTGAGATCGTGCCACTGCACTCCAGTCTGGGCAACAAAGGGAGACTCTGTCTCAAAAAACAAAAACAAAAAGTGAAGTAGACTTTTTAAAGCTAATTGGAAGGTTGTCAGTTGGTTGCTGCATATATTTTGTTTTCCCCATAGAAGAAAAGAATACAGAATCTAGAGAAATACTTCCCGGTTACTGAGACTGGGCTGGGCTGTCTGGCCTCAGGGGTCCTGCGAGGAGGTCGCAGAAAAACTGCTTATTTGTGGGAACAGATTTTTTAAGGCTTTAAGACCTTGCGAGAGGTGGATGCACTCTGCTTTTTTAAAAACAAACCAACCAACAACAACAACAAAACAGAGTCTCACTGTGTCACCCAGGCTGGAGGGCAGTGGTGTAATCTTGGCTCACTGCAACCTCTGCCTCCTGGGTTCAAGTGGTTCTCCTGTCTCAGCCTCCCCAGTAACTGGTAGTACAGGTGTGCACCGCCATACCTGGCTAACTTTTTTTTTTGGTATTTTTTTTTTTTTTTTTTTTTTGGTAGAGACGAAGTTTCACCATGTTGGCCAGGCTGGTCTCGAACTCCTGTACTTAAAGTGATCCACCTGCCTCGGCCTTCCAAAGTGTTGGGATTACTGGCGTAAGCCACCATGTCCGGCCTTTGTTGTTGTTGATCACAGCCTGTGAATAAATTTGGGGATATCCTGTTTCAGAAGCGTCGAGTTCAGTCTGTCCAGGAGGAAAGGCTGTGGGGATAATGAAGATCCTGAGGTGGGCAGTAGTTCAGGGGCTAGGAGAGCGTGTTGAAAATAGTGGAGCCGTGGATGGGGGTGTTTTGGAGATAAAAAGCGAGCCGTTGCTTCCTGCGTTGCCTAGAATGATGTCTCTTCATCTCCCAAGAACAGGGCAACCTTCTTTTTCTCTGACCCCTCCCCCTTAGGAAATATAGCTAATAGAATCACCAGAAGCCGTTTTGTTCATTTGTTTCTTTAAGTTTTGGGAAAGTGAAGGAAATTATTACGTTGTTGAGGTGTTAAGTGACATGAAGTTATGTTTCAAAGACAGCTTTTTTTTTTTTTTTTGTGACAGAGTCTCCTTCTGTAGCCCAGGCTGGAGTGCAATGGTGCCATGTTGCTCGGCTCACCACCTCCCAGGCTCAAGTGATTCTCAGGCCTCAGCCTCAGAGTAGCTGGGATTACAGGTGTGCGCTACCATGCCTGGCTAATTTTTGTATTTTTAGTAGAGATGGGATTTCACCCATATTGACCAGGCTGGTCTCAAACTTCTGACCTCAAGTGATCGGTTCGCCTCGGCCTCCCAAAGTGCTGAGATTACAGGCTTGAGCCACTACATCTGGCCAAAGACAGCTTTCTTTTTGTTTGTTTGTTTAGATATAGGGTCTTGCTCTGTTTCCCAGGCTGGAGTGCAGTGACACAATCTCAGCTCACTCACTGCAACCTCAGCCTCCCCAGAAGCTGAGACTAGAGGTGTGTACCACTATGCCTGGCTAATTTTTGTATTTTTGGTAGAGACAGGGTTTTGCCATATTGCCCAGGCTGGTCTCGAACTCCTGGGCTCAAGCGATCCTCCCACTAAGTCTCCCAAAGTGCTGGGACTGCAGGTGTGACCTCTACCCCTTAAATTTATATAAATAAAAACAGTTAATCTAGTGGGTTATGAGAGGCGTAAAAAGAGTGAAATGGCGTAAAATCTAAAGAAATCAGAGAACACTGCATGTTAGGTTAAATCATGTTTTGTGAAACTTTTCTTCCATATGTGTGGAATAGCATTATATGTGTATAGCATTATAATGGTAACTGCATCAAAAACAGTTTGAGAGCCCAGCCCTGGAGAAAATTCTGGAGTCGACAGGGAGTCGGGTACAAGGATGTCCATTGTTGCATTGTTGGAAATAGTTTGGAAACAACCGAGTAACCACAGCAAGGGAATGGGTAAATAAAATACAAGAGAGTGCTGTGACTGAGTCCCCTACGGTATTTTAGAACAACTAGGTGAGGAGGAAGCCAGAAGTGTAACATTCATGTAAATAGACACCTATAAAAGGACACCTGTGTCCTGGGACACGTGTGTAAACAAGAAGCTATTTCGTAGTGGGTTGGAGGCACCTCGCCAGGTTCATGGTCCTGGCTGTCCCTGGGGAAGGAAATTGAGATGACAGTCGAAGGGACTTCCACAAAATCTGTGACTTCAGACATGATTTCACTTCGTCAGCTGTTAGTACTTGTTGGCCATAACTTGAGTGTTTGCATGGTGGTTTTCGGTTCTTTTTCATACCTGGTAGGCAGGCAGGCCCTCTAAGAGTAAAGACCAAAGAAATAAAAATGTAGGACACAGATTGTAGAATAATTAGATCAATAGCTGGTCGTAATCCAGAAAATACGAAACCGTCCTTTGCTGGGCAGCAGGTGTGTGTGGTCCTGCTAGCGGATCAGCCGGTGATGTGGAGCCCCTCGGGGCAGCGGCGAAGCTGACAGTGCCCTGTCTTTGTGGTGTTTCCAGCCTGGGAGGTCACTGGCGCTTCCTCTGGGTGCTCCTTTCCTGCCAGGCATGAGTGCTTTGCATGCATTGAGGGGTGTCTTCTCCTCAGCAGCCACCTTTAGCTGGCACTGTGCCATCTGCATTTATGGATAAAGACAGGCTTAGCGAGGGTGTCATTTGCTCACTAGCACAGCCAGTACACGGGACGGTAGGAATGTGCAGGGATGTTTGGGGCAAGTTTTCTTCAGGTCCTCTGTGTTGCCTACCTGGGTTGTAGTGTGAATATACAAATAATTTTCTAAAGATTGAGCTGGGGATGCCTTAGCATAAAATAAAATCCAGAAATATTCTGGAAATGTCATTACAGGCAATAGTTTTGCTTGTTTATCCATTAAATATATATATATTAAAAAGCAATTAGACTGTCAGTTGGACTGTCGATAGCTTTGGAGGCAGGGAAAAGTTAGAGAAACTAAGGGAGAACAGGACAGTTGGTGTTTTTCTCTTTCTGGTACTTACAGCACATCTAAAGGGTTCTCACAGCGTTTCCAGCAGACCCTAGCAGAGGTATCACCATGATTCTCTTTCTCACTCTTTCCTTCTCAGGAGTACTTCTTGCAAGCAGAGCTGACAAGCAACGTCTTAAAAACAGGTGTGGTGCGCTGCTGCGTGGGACAGTGCAACAATGCCATCCCTGTGGACACCGTCCTCACCATGAAGAAGCTGCCCATCACCTATGTATGTCTGCTGTCTGTGGAACTTAATTCAGCCATTTGCGTGTTTTGCTTGTGAGCTTTATGCTTCTCTGGGTTGTAGGTGGGGAGATAAGAGAGAGCTCTGTGATCCTTTATTAGGGGCTTTTCATACGAGAGGCACGAGAAATGTGTGGCTGGCCCCGGGGTCAGAGGTCAGGGCATGTGGTTGTTTATCTCGACTGGATAAATGGCTGTTTCTGCGCTCAGGGAATTTGGGGGTGTCGAGGCCACCTAGATGGTGGTGCTGTGGGAGGGTTTCTGAGGGTGTACACCCCTCTGAAAACATCAGAATTCAAATGCGTTGTTCTTGGGCAGCTGTGATGGTAACTCCATGCTTTTTGCTGGAAAAATCCATGTTCTTTGGTTGTTCTCCTTAGCTCTCTTTCTTGTCCATCACCACAGAGCAACAGGAAGGAAAACAAGGGGGGCTACCTCTGCCACTCCTGCGCAGAGCAGCGCATCGGGCCCCTGGCGTTCCTGACGGCCTCCCCGGAGCAGGTGCGCGCCATGGAGCGCACCGTGGAGAACATCGTGCTGCCCCGGCACGAGGCCCTGCTCTTCCTCGTCTTCTGAGGCCAAGGTGCACGCTCTCCGCAGTGCAGAGCAGTTTGCCGAGGACCCCGTGTGAAGAAAGCCAGTGAGGGGGGCTCCCGCTCCCTGAGACTCTGGGTTCACCCACGGCACTTTCTGAGGAAGAGGACACCAGCCCAAGCTGGACCTGCCATTTCTCCACTCCCTACAGACAGCCAGTCTCCACTTGCCTCCGCTCCAGACATATCTGGTCGGGGAAGTGGGGGATGTTCTTTTGATAAAAAAAAAAAAACATTTTATGTATTTAAACTTTTATTACAAGATTTCAATTAAACAGGCACCATAGCACTGGCATACCGCTGTGTGATGACTGCGTCAGCACTGTTGTTCTGAGCCTTCTGTTTTTCCAGTTTACTCTTTCCTACAGCACTGTCACCGTTCACGTGACATAGGAGGCAGAGTGTGAGACGTGATGTCTTGGGTGGGAATTGGGGCATCAGAAATGAGACTTTGGCCGGGAGCAGTGGCTCACGCCTGTAGCCCCAGCACTGAATCCAGCCAAGGCAGGAGGACTGCTGGAGCTCAAGGTTGAGGCTGCGAGCCGTGGTCACCTTACAGCTCACTGTACTCCAGCCTGGGTGACAGAGCGAGACCCTGTCTCAAAATAATATAATAATAATAATAATTAATAATAATGTTTTAAGGAGGTCAGATAAATTACAAGGCTAACAGGATCATAATCTCAGTAAGAAATAACCCCAGATGGGTTGGACCACAGCACCCGTGGGGCCTGGTGAGGAGGGAACGAATATGAGGATTGGTGGTTCTCACAAAGTGTCGTTCCAGCAAGCAGCGGCAATGTCGCCTGGGAACTTGTTAGAAATAAAAATGTCCCATCCCCACACCAGGCCTGCAGGATCAGAAACTCCAGGGTTGAGGCTCAGCTGTTGGTACCTAACAAGCCTGACAAGTGGTGCTCATGCATGCTAAGTTTGGAAACTGCTGCTCTCGATGTTTAGAAGGTAGAATTGGTCGGATTTCTGGAGTACTGGGATCATGATAGGGACACACTGTGGTAGAGGTCGTCTTCACTGAGACAGGGAAAATGGGAACTAAAGCAGGTTTGTGTAAACGCAGTGATCAGGTGGTTTTTCAGCATGTTGAGTGGAACCGTCCAGGAGGCTGCTGGGTGAACACATCTGTCCTGCAGCAAAGGGCCTGGCTGGACCTGGGGACTTTAGAGTTGTCGGTGTGTGGGTGGTGGTGCAGTTTGAAGGGTTTTGCCGAGTTAATCCGGGAGAGGATAGAGAAGGAGAAGAGCAGAGGTCTGAGAAGCAAAGCTGGCAGCCACGAGGCTTGGGGTGAAGAGAGGAAGAGGGTTTAAGAAGAGTGACAGCTGATCCAGAGGAGCCTCATGATGGAGCACCACTGAGCTCCGGAGTGGGGGAGTCCAGGAAAAGGGGATCTTCAGCATCCAGTGCAGTAAAGAGACCAAACAAACAAGGGTGGCCAAGTGTTTAACCGGCACTCTCAAGGTCAACGGACATTAGCTGATCAGTTTCAGTGAGGGGAGAAGCCGACCACCGTGGCCTAAGATATTAGTGAAAAATTTGAGGGCTAAGGTGTGTGTTCATTTATGGTTTCTTTCTGAAATCATACTATAAGGGCAGTAAAAGGTTTGTGTGTGTGTGTTTTAACCTTTAAGGGCAAAGACAACAAGAAGGAGGCAGCAGCCATCCTGGAGGCATCAGGATCATTAAACATCTGAGAAAACATCTAAATATCTGTAACACATTCAGAGAATGAGAGGAGGTAGTGCATTCCATGGAGTAGCAGGATAGATACGTGTAAAAGAATATTTGGGGCCGGGCGCAGTGGCTTGCGCCTGAAATCCCAGCACTTTGGGAGGCCGAGGCGGGTGGATCATCTGAGATCAGGATTTCGAGACCAGCCTGGGCCAGCGTGGTAAAACCCTGTCTCTACTAAAAATACAAAAATTAGCAGGGTGTGGTGGTGGGCGCCTGTAATCCCAGCTACTCAGGAGGCTGAGGCAGGAGAATCGCTTGAACCTGGGATGCAGAGTAAGACTTCATCTCAAAAAAAAAAAAAAATTTTGGAGAAAAAAATATGAAAGAAACCCAGTAGAACTGTTACAAGAATAAGTTGAGAATCTAGAAAGTAGAACAAAAACAAAGATTGAGAAGTAGTTAGAGGCTGGACGTGGTGGCTCACGCCTGTCATCCCAACACTTTGGAAGGCTGAGGTAGGTGGATCGCTTTGAACTTGGGAGTTCAAGACCAGCCTGGCCAACATGGCAAAATCCATCTACAAAAAATGAGCTGGGTGTAGTGGTGCGCGACTGTGATCCCAGCTACTCGGGAGGCGGAGGCTGGAGAATGGCTTGAGCCCGGGAGGTGGAGGTTGCAGTGAGCTGAGATTGTGCCACCACACTCCAGCCTGGGTGACACAGCAAGAGCCTGTCTCTAAAACACAAAAACAAAAACAAAACTAGGGAACCAATTTAAGAAGCTGAGCATCTGTAAATGGGAATCGCAGGAAGAGAAAATGGACAATCGACAACGGAGTCAAGGAATTTAAAAATTTTTTTTAGATGGCGTCTCTCTGCCACCCAGGCTGGAGTGCAGTGGCGTGATCTTGGCTCACTGCAACCTCCGCCTCCCGGGTTCAAGCGATTCTCATGCCTCAGCCTCATGAGTAGCTGGGACTACAGGCATGCCACCACACTCGGCTAATTTTTTGTATTTTTAGTAGAGATGGAGTTTCACTGCGTTGGCTAGGATGGTCTCAATTTTCCGACCTTGTGATCTGCCTGCCTCGGCCTCCCAAAGTGCTGAGATTACAGGCATGAGCCACCGCGCCCGGCCGAAACATTTTTTTAAATTATGAAAATTACCTGAAACTGATGGTAAGGGCTTCTGGATTGAAATGACTCATTAAATGCCCAGGATAATGGGTGAAAATAGGCCCACATTGGCCAGGCGTGGTGGCTCACACTGGTAATCACAGCACTTTGGGAAGCTGAAAGGGGAGGATTGTTCAAGACCAGCCTGGGCCTCATAGGCAGTCCCCATCTCTACAAAAAATTTAAAAAAAAATTAGGCATGGTGGCACATGCCTTGTTCCCAGCTCCTTGGGACACTGGGGCGGGAGGATGGCTTGAGCCTGGGAGGTTGAGGCTGCTGTGAGCCATGATTGCACCACTGACCTCCAGCCTGGGTGACAGAGTGCAGGACGTAGCCTGGGGGGGAGGAGGCAGTGATTAGTCCTCTGGAAGGCAACAAGTTGTATAGGAGAGAACTGTAGTTGACCCCCGACCCCGCCAACTCAGTGGAGTGTGCCTGCTTTTGTGGCCTTCATAAGGGTGAGCGTGTACTGCAGGTAGGGGCTGTGTGCACATGTGGCATGAACAAGCCGAATCGCAGCCTCTGTGGCAGGAAGTCAGTTACAGTGCCTGAAACTCAAACATGGAAGCAGAAGCCCATGCAAGCCCATCATTTAGAGACATCTTGGAGACACGTAACACACACTGAGACACTCAGCAGAAAGATTTCTAAATGTTTCCTTTTGGGAGGGGGAATGGGCAGGTGGAGGGGCTTTTTGGTAGGTGTCTTACGTAACTATTGGCTCTAAACTGTGTGTCTGTATGACAGAACTGTAAAATACCAGTGGGAGGGGAAGATACGGACACTGCATAGACTAGTTCTCATTCAGGAAGCAAGGCTGGCCAGAGGCAAGAAGTGGGTAGGGGATGATGTGGCCTTAGGGAGGGGTTTTTGCTTTTAAAACGAGAGAGGTTTGTGCAGGTTTATGTGTTGAGAGGAAGCAAATTCAGACAGGAGAGATGGAAGCCAGGTGAGAGGGATTGGGACGGGAGAGATGAAGGAGAAAGGGGTACATTGTAAGTGGTTAGGGAGCAAGTTTAGGTTGCTCTCACCCAATAATTTTGTTTTTTTGAGACAGGGTCTTACTCTGTCACTCAGGCTGGAGTGCAGTGGTGCAATGACAGTTCACTGCAGCCTTGACCTCCAGGCCCAGGTGACCCTCCCACCTCAGTCCCTCAAGTAGCTGGGACTACAGGTGCATGCCACCATGCCCGGCTAATTTTTGCTGATTTTTTCTAGAGATAAGATCTTGCTCTGTTGCCCAGGCTGGTCTGAAACTCCTAGGGTCAAGCCGTCCTCCTGCCTCAGTTTCCCAAAGTGCTGGGTCGAGCATTTGGGATGGACATAGAAGGTAATGGAGTGGAAGGTGATGGAAAACACAGGTGTGCTGGGCAGCACCCTCCCAGTTGAAATCAAACACCATCCTTTTAGTTGGTGTTTTTCCGTTAGCAGCCCAGGCTTGAGGGCAGAGACGTCACATGGTGGACTCAGACACAGCTTAATCAACCTAAGGCAGTGCAGCAACCCTGTGGGACCTTCCTGCCTGGGAAGCTGGTTACTGTCACGCTGCCTGCCCAGCTTCCTTCCTGTAGTGGCGTCTGGTCTGGGTCTGGGAGCAACTCACTGGATCACAAAGGGACTTTGATACCTCTAGAATCAGACTATTAGCACTTTAACATGTATCTTCAAGTCTGATCCCAGCCCTTCAGTCCTTCCTGGTCACCCTGAACCCCTGACTTCAGCAATGTGGGGTACATCGAGAGCCTGGAAGCTGATCACTCTAGATCTGCAGTGAGTGGGAGCGGTAGAGACGTCTGAACCGAGGCAGGCAAGGTTCCTTCAGCTCCTTGCCCAGCCATGAAGATGGTGCTCCACACACACACCTCGCAAAGGCGCCTCTGCACAGCTGGGCTGGTGTGGGGGGCAGGGCTCCCTTAGCCAGCAGGGGCTCTCCCTCTGCCCGGCTTACTTAAGGACAGGTTCTCCAAGAGGGCCCAGGGGCTGCCGTCCCATGTTCCTCCTCACCGGGGACCTGTGTGTGTTTTATCCCTAGTGGTCTGGCCTGAGAGGTAGGTTAGGTGGAGGGATGGGGGATTCCCACTCAAATGCCAAGGTTGCCAGTCAATCACTCCATTTGCTGTCTTCGTGACATCTCAGCCCTGCCATGTCCCAGACACAGGCCTTGATTTCCTTCCGAGCTCTCGTGGCTCCTCCATGCACCCTTCCCCGCCTCCAGAAATGGCACCATCATCTGGCTGATACTTTTCTTTATGCCAGTTCACTGGGAAGCTCTCTCCACACAACCTTCAGAATGCACCACCCACCCGCCCGCGACCCTCCACCGTTCTGCCTCCTGGACCAGTTGTCTATGTTGCTCTGTGCCTCTGCCCTGGCCCAACTCGCTCTCATGTAGAGGGACCTGCAGTCTTACAATGAAGACTAACCCCGGTCACGCTCCTGCCTCAACCCTGCAGGGCTCTCTGGCTGCCATGAGGGCGTCAGTCCAAGTTGGACCGCAGCGGAAAGGCTGGGGTTTCCTGTCCACTTCCAGGCTGGCCTCTGTCACCCTAAGCCTGTCTTTTAAAGGAACTCACTGAGGGCCCCAGGAAGCGGCCGGCACAGTGCTGGCATCCTGGATTTTTCTCTTCTTCCTTTTTTAAATGTACAATTCAGTGGTTCTGATTGATTTATTTTTGAAACGGAGCCTCACTCTGTCACCCAGCCTGCAGTGCAGTGGCGAGATCTCCGCTCACTGCAACCTCCGCCTCCTGGGTTCAAGCGATTCTCCTGTCTCAGCCTCCCGAGTAGCTGGAATTACAACCATGTGCCTCCATACCCGGCTAATTTTTGTATTTTTGGTAGAGATGAGGTTTCACCATGTTGGCCAGGCTGGTCTTGAACTCCTGACCTCAGGTGATCCACCTGCCTCAGCCTCCCAAAGTGGTGGGATTGCAGGCGTGAGCCACTGTGCCCGGCCTGAATTTTTTTTTTTTTTTAAGTAATCATTTTCCTAATACACATCTTCCTAATCTGAACCCCACAGATTAGGAAATGCTTTAGTTAATACCCATGGTATTTCCACTACCACTAGTGAAGAGTTGCAGTTAGAACTCTTCCAAAGGATCACATTTAAAAAAAAAAATAGCATCAGCCTTTGGACTCCAGGATGAACAATAAAATAAAAAATAAGTAGCCTGGAGGTCACATGGAGAGAGCTTCCCCATGAATTGGCGACACCTGGTGACAGGTAACACTTTAATCATGGCCTCACACACACACAATGGGGTTGGCCCCACGTCCTCAGCCAGCTCCATGTATTTTAGACTCTCTTACAACAACCCCACTTAATTGACTGTGAGTGGCCCCAGAGCAAGACTCTCAGGGGTGGGGCGGGAAGCAGAAAGTGCTGATTCTGCAGGTGTGCGGAGGAGGCTGGTGGCAGGGGCTCGGCTCAGCTGCTCCCAGGTGTTCCTTCCTCCTCTGCTCATGTTTGGTGCCTCAGCGTCGCTGGGCAGGCTTCTCCTGGCCGGCCACCTGCAGCCCTTCCAAGGGCTGCATTCAGACAGGGCAGTGTCTTGGGAGGCAAGGGAGAGGTAAGCTGGTCTTCTGTGTCTCTTAGGATTGTGGCAGGCCAGTTCTCTACTAGCAACCAGAGCAGCCAGGCTTCGCCGACACCTTACTATAACTCTGAGGAATATATAAGTTAAACATGGAAAATTGGAGAAACTGGTGTCTTAGTACAAAGGCTAGAGTGTAAAAACAAGTCCATTAAGACCCCGCCTGAGCTTTCTCCCAAACCTTAGAGTTTAATTAAAATAATGGAGGCGTTCTTGTACACCTTGTACCAGGATCCACTTTAAATGAAGTACTTGGGCCAGCAGCAGCGGTTCATGGCCACAATCCCAGCACTTTGGGAGGCTGAGGGAGGAGGATTGCTTGAGCCCAGGAGTTCAAGACCAGCCTGGGCAACAAAGTGAGACCCTGTCTCTAAAACAAGAAAGAAAAAAAAATGAAGTAATTGTTCCAAGGCTCTGAAGTAATTTTCCAGACCCCAGACCCTAGTGAAAGATTAAACAGAGGAATATACCTCAGCTTGGAGGTGTACTCCTGCACAAAGATATATGGTTTAAATGTATATAAGCACGGGAAAAAAAAATTATAACTTTAAATTAGTATGGTGAGTTACTCTGACCGTCTCCCTGTAACTGGCTGCAGAAATCAACTCCCTTCTTCCCCACTCTGTCTGCAGCTTGTTGTTGGACCATGAGAACAAGCAGCTCGACCTGGTTTTGTCTGGGAACGGGAGCAAGAAGGCCTTTCCCACAGGCTTCTCCAGCTGACTCACATACTGTTGGTCAGAACTGGGCTACCTGCCCACTCCTAAGCCAATCACAGTAAGGAAGAATGGCTTCAAATCATCAGGGTTTTATGTCCTGGAGCTTGGGATGAGGTCATCTTTCCATGATGCGCATGGCTGGGTGAAAGAATAAATCCTAAAAAAGTGGGAATGTATTTGAGAAGGAAGGGGCAGGTGCTGACTACCCTGTAAGTAAACAGATCTCATTTGGAAGTGAAGTCAATGTTTATTAGGAGCCTCCTGCAGGTAGATGCTATGGGACCTTTGTGTACGTGAATTCCTTCAGTCCTCACAGCAAACCTGGGAGGCAGATGACAGCTGCCTTGTGCAGATGAAGAAACAGGCTCTGAAGAGTCACTGGGCTGGGCCCACTGTGCTGAGTATCACAGAGCAGAGCTTGGATGAAAACTCAAGTTCAATCTCAAACCTATAGCTATGTGAAGAGTTGGAGTTAGAATTCTTCCAAAAGATCACATTTTTTTTTTAAAGCATCTGCCTATGGAGTCCAGGATGAACAATAAAATAAATATTTAATAGCATGGAAGGCTTTCAGATGTTCTTAGCCATGGAATTCTTTAGGCCTAATTTTACTTCTAGTTAACAAACGCAGCTGCTGTGATCACTCAGGACGGGGATGGGCACCCAGAGTTCCTTCTCTGCTCCCCACCTGTGCTGGCCCCTCAGGTGCCTCTGGAGCCACCAAGCCTTCCCGGAACACTTGGAAAGCACCTGCAACCCCTGCAGCCCAGGGAGGCTGGCAGTAATTTGAGTACCCTCTGGGTGGCATTGACTCCAAGGAGGTTTTGAAGATTACACCCATTTTTAAATTATTTTGCAGACAAGAATCCCACTCTGTCGCCCAGGCTGGAGTGCAGTCATGCGATCACTGCTCACTGCAGCCTCGCGCTCCTGGGCTCAAGCGATCCTCCCACCTCAGACTCCTGAGTAGCTGGGACCGCAGGTGAGCCATGGCACCCAGTTACACACTTCTGTAACTAGGACTCTTGGCTCTCTGCCCAGAGGAATGAAGACACAGCTTTGAAAGAGAAGCACTGACCTTCACGGTGAGGGTGTCCACCAGGAGGGCGTGGTTCTGCCGAGTGGGGACTTAGGGCTGACGGCCCTACGGGACACTTGCTCTTCTTCAGTTTCATTTTCCTTCCAGTTACTGAGCAGCCCTCCCAGGACCCGAGGATGCAGGGTGTGCAGGGGCGGCGCGGTGCTTCCCTGGCCAACCCCTGCCTTGCCGTCAGGTTGACCTGGCTGCCCAGCAGCCATGCTCTGTCTTTCCTGAACATGTCACTCAATTTCCTGTTTGTGTTGTTGTCTCCATCCCTCCCCCATTTAGAATGCTCCCTGCCCATTTATTGAAATTCCACCCATCCTTCCAGCTCACGTCCTGCATTCCTCAAGCCTCCAGGGCGTGGAGCCATTTCTGCCTTTACGGGGCTCGTGTCCCATTAGTGTGTGTGCTTGTGATTATCTACTAGCTTGTGGCATAAGGTTTTGTGTCGTGTTTGTTCTAGTATGCTTCTCTTTTTGACCAGGCTGTGAGCTTCTTAAGGATTAGTACCAGGCTTCACTGTCAGGATCTCTAGTGGCTAACGAGGGGAAAGACTGACGCCAGGGTCTCCTGTAACCCTCACGCCTCTGGGAAGGGAGTGCATGTGCTGTCATCCTCACTGCAAAGACGAGGCAATGTCAGTGCATGTAGTGCCTCCAAGTGACAGGGCCAGCAAAGGGTAGAATGGATGTTCGACACTCAGGCTTTTAAATTCTATCTTCTTTCCACTGTACAAAGATAGTATTTTGCAGATGCCACATGAATAGAGCAGATAATAAGTGTTATGAAGGCTCAGAGGCAAATGATTTTGTACAATTGAGTCATTAGCAGAGGCTCCGGGGCTGGGCACGGTGGCTCACGCCTGTAATCCCAGCACTTTGGGAGGCCAAGGCGGGTGGATCACTTGAGATCAGGAATTTGAGATCAGCCTGGACAACATGGTGAAGCCCTGTCTCTACTAAAAATGCAAAAATTAGACAGGCGTGGTGGCACGCACCTGTAGTCCCAGCTACTCAGGAAGCTCAGGCAGGAGAATTGCTTGAACTCGGGAGACAGAGGTTGCAGTGAGCCAAGATCGTGCCACTGCACTCCAACCTGGGCAACAGAGTGAGACTCTGTCTCAAAAAAAAAAAAAAAAAAAACCCAAAACTGAAAAAACAGAGGCTCCTGGAGAAGGTAAACTTGATCTGGTTCTGGAAGGTGAGTTGGGTGTAGGAGACTGTGAAGGAAGGACAGGGGCATTGGGCATTGGCTATGGGCTTGGCCTGTGAGGAGGCCGCAGGTAGGACGTGGGGGTGGAGGTGCTTGCAGCAGGGCCCAGCCCAGCCTTGGGAGCTGTTGTTCCCACTAAATGGGATGAATCCTGGGATCCTGAGGGTTTGATTTGGATTCTCGGCAAAGTTTTCTCCCCATGCGGAAGGGGCAGGGGGAGAAAATCGTCAGCAGAACAGACTTCCTTTTGCAAGATGACCCCTTGAGCAGGAGGAAATACTGCAGCATTGTCAGGCAGAACAGAGGGCTGCTTCTGAGGGCAAGGGAGGGTGGGGGATCCTATGAGTCCTCCAAATGTCCCCCTACGTTTTTAATCCAGTACAGGAACCTCACCCTTCTCCAATCAGTGCTCTCCCTTCCAGCTGGGAAACCTGCTGGGGCCATAGATTCAGCTAATGTTCTTCAACAACTTGACAGCTTAGACTCTTTTTTTTTTAGACAGTGTCTCCTCTGTCGTCTGGGCTGGAGTGCTATGGCATGATCTCGGTTCACTGCTACCTCCTGGGCTCATGCAATTCTCCCACCTCAGCCTCTTGAGTAGCTGGGACTACAGGCACATGCCACCACACCTGGATAGTTTTTGTGTTTTTTGTAGAGACAGGGTTTTCATCATGTCATTTGGGCTGGTCTTGAACTCCTGGACTCAAGCGATCCACCTGCCTTGGCCTCCCAAAGTGTTTGGATTACAGGCATGAACCACCGCACCCAGCCAAAGGCTCATACTCTTAAGATGGGTTTTCAGATATCCTGGCCTTGCATCTGTAAGGGATGAAATTCTGCATTGTTCTAGGAAGTCTTTAGGTTTCAGTCTGTGGCTTGAATTCAGACTTTAGAGATTTGAACTTCTTATTCTCTAAGTTTTTCAGTGCCATTAAAAGCAGTCACCCGCCTATGGCCTCAGATTTCTTGCATCCATACGATTTCAGGATGGGAGCAACAGAGTCTCCAAGAGCCGGGCTTGTAGCGGGCATGACATCCCAGGCACCTCCTGGCGAACTAATTACCTATTTTCCTGGGCTGCTCCATCCCTGTCTCTGCATATCATCAGAATATTTGCTCTTTTCTCTCCTCTCTAAGGCAGATAACCAACCGCAGACATTCCTTATCTCCCCTCTTTTCCATAATTTGCAATACCCACTCCTGGTACCGAATTTCGTATCAGCTAGGAACTTTTCAGTGACAAGTAATGAAAACCGAATCTGTTATAAAGAAAAAAAAATGTATTGGAAAGATACGAGGGGCTCATAGAGTCCCGGGAAATGGGAGGCTTAGGTCTGGAAAATGGTTAGGACCCAAAGCCGCCTGGAGAGCCCAGGAACAGGAGGCCCAGCAGCCGGTCAGTGCTTCTGAGGCCACTGCTGGGCACTGCCCTGTGAGCTCTGGGCTCTTCATTCTCTGTATTCAACAGCTTTGTGGTCTAGCTGAGAGGTCCTGGAGGCCACGCCCAGGCCAGGTGCCCACACACAGCGGGAGCAGGGAGAGGGGAGGTCAGCCCCTCTGTGTCAGTGGGTGATAAGGCACCCCAACAGGATAGAGGAGGCCCAGTGGAATTCTGCATTCCCATTCTTTCTCCTCCTTTGTGTGGAACATTTCTCCTTGGTGTTTTTTTTTTTTTTGAATTGTAGTCTCACTCTGTCACCCAGACTGGAGTGCAGGGGTGTGATCTCGGCTCACTGCAACCTCCACCCCCAGGGTTCAAGTGATTCTCCTGCCTCAGCCTCCCAAGTAGCTGGGATTACAGGTGCTCACGACCATGCCCGGCTAATTTTTGTGTTTTTAGTAGAGACGGGGTTTCACTATGTTGGCCAGGCTGGTCTTGAACTCCTGGGTTCAAGTGATCCACCTGCCTTGGTCTCCCAAAGTGCTGGGATTGCAGGCATGAGCCACCGTGCCCTGCCGTCCTTGGTGATTCTTTTAGTGCATTTTAGCCTTGTAATTGACAGAGAGCCTCGGGTATGTCACTTTCCTCTGTGAACTGCAAGTCAGGATGAGGGACGGAAGGTTTCAGGAGAGGAGAGGGTGTTTCATCCTGAATAGCTAAGAACAGCGCCACTAGAATGGGTGGATTTACAGTCACTGAGGGGAGTAAAGTGTCAACTAAACCCCCGGTAATATAGTGCCTAATATTCCCTAAAATATGCAGACATTGAGTTTAGATTAGTGCCCAGCAGTGTGAGGTGTGGGGGAGGCTGTGATTCGTGTCGGGCTGGTCCTGCCTCAAAGGGGCACAGCCCTGCGGTGAGGCAAACCCGCAGGACTCGGGGACTGCGCTCTGCGCTGTGCAATTCCAAGCCAGCAGGTGGCAGCCTCAGCCAAGAGGAAGAGGTCCTTGTGGCACACAGGGGTGGAAAGTCAGAAACAGGGGGGTCTTTCCCTGTGTCTTTTGGTCCCTGCTCTCCCACTTCCTAACGTCTGGAGGAGGGTTTAAACGGGGAAAGTCACACCACAAGATATATTTTAAAAAGTTAGACAGGCAGGAAGAAAATGGAAATCTGCAGCTATACAAGGGAATAAAGAACGTTGTAAATGGTTAAAAAAAATTAAAATGGAAAGGGGAAAATTAAGAGTCTTGTTTCTTGGTTAAAAAAAAAAAAATGAAAAGGGGAAAATTAAGAGTCTTATTTCTTGGCCAGGCGCGGTGGCTCAAGCCTGCAATCCCAGCACTTTGGGAGGCCAAGGCGGGTGGATCACCTGAGTTCGAGACCAGCCTGGTCAACATGGTGAAATGCTGTCTCCGCCAAAAATACAAAATTAGCCAGGTGTGGTGGTGCATGCTTGTAATCACAGCTACTTGGGAGGCTGAGGCAGGAGGATCACTTGAACCCAGGAGGTGGAGGTTGCAGTAAGCTGAGATCGCACCATTGCACTCCAGCCTGGACAGCAGAGCAAGACTCTGTCTCAAAAAAAAAGTCTTATTTCTTGATCAAGGAAAATCAAGGCAAAATATAAAAGGCGAAGAGCAATCCATTTTCTCCAAGGTAAACGTGCAGGGCAAGGAATGAGGGAAGAGTGGGAGATGTGAACCATTCAGATTTGTGGCAGCTGAAGACATGGGGACTGAAGGTCAGGTGTGGTGGCTCACGCCTGTAATCCCAGCACTTTGGGAGGCCGAGGCAGGCAGACTGCTTGGGCTCACAAGTTCGAGACCAGCCTGGCCATCATGGTGAAACCCCGGCTCTACTAAAAATACAAAAACTAGCCAGGCATGGTGGTGTGCGCCTGTAGTCCCAGCTACTCCAGAGGCTGAAGCATGAGAATTGCTTGCGGCGGAGATTGCGGTGAGCCAAGATTGCACCGCTGCACTCCAGCCTGGGCGACATAGTGAGACTATGTCCCCTCCCCCACAAAAAGAGAAGTCAGTGAAAAACGGCACCTTGAGAATGTCTGATGGTGTGTGGATTGGGCGCTATGCCCCTGCCCCATCCCCCAAATGCCCACAGTGGCTCCCTCCTCCCCTTGGCTGTACAAGGGGTAGTTGGTGGCTGGTTTTCAGCCAGGACTGCTCCCCTCCTACCCCACCTACACTCCCTATTACTTTTGTTTTTAAAAAAAAATTTGCCTGGGCGCCGCGGCTCACGCCTGTAATCCCAGTACTTTGGGAGGCTGAGGTGAGTGAATCACTTGAGATCAGGAGTTTGAGACCAGTCTGGCTAACATAGCAAAACCCTGTCTCTACTAAAAAAATATAAATATTAGCAGGTGTGGTGGTGCATGCCTGTCGTTCCAGCTACTTGGGAGGCTGAGGTAGGAGAATTGCTTGAACCTGGGAGGTGGAGGCAGCAGTGAGCTGAGATCTTGCCATTGCACTCCAGCCTGGGTGACAGAGCAACACTGTTTCAAGAAAAAAAAAATTTCTGTAGAGATGGGGTCTCACTATGTTGCCCAGGCTGTTCTTGAACTCCTGGGCTCAGTCAATCCTCCTGCCTTGGCCTCCCAGAGTGCTAGGATCACAGGTGTGAGTCACTGGGCCCAGTGTCCCAGCTCCTGCTCTGATCCAGCTCTAGCATTAACCGAGCTTCGTGGCTGTGGGCAGAACAACTTCTCCAGTCCTCAATTTTCTCATCTACAAAATGAGGAGGTGGGATTAGGCCCATGATTTTAGAAATAATGTCAAAAACAGCAAAGAAAGTAAGAGAAGAAGAAGGGAAGAAATGATGTGTAAACCATTGCTGAGCTGAGCCTGGACTTGCCACCGTGTGGATTAGATAATGCTGCTTCTCCTCACATGGAATTATGGGAAATTCCCCAAAACTGTGACCGGAGCCAGCTTTAGGCAAGGCTTTTTCTCCTTCTGGAAAGAACATCTGAACTCAGTCACCTCGGACTCTGCCTTCCTACTCTTTCTCCTTCTTTGTGTGGAACATTTCTCCTTCGTGATTCTTTTAGTGCATTTTAAAAATATTGAAAATAGACATTTTATTTTGTTTATACAAGGTACAATGTCAAAATACAAATCATATATAATGTGTAGATATAATAGACAAGGAAGTATAAATATAAACACATATATATGTAAAATGGCACTGAGTTGAGTTTTCTTCTTTGTGAATCCTTTGATGGAGAGGATTCGCTTGGCTCAGCATCTGTCCCACCTTTCCCGGGTCCCTGTCTGTGTGTGCAGAGCAGCTGGAGACAGGGTGGTTAGAAGCCCCCATGCTGGTGTCTTCTCTGTAGACACCTCCCATGCCAGGAGAAGCCTTGGAATTGACAGAGAGCTTCAGGTATGTCACTTTTCTCTGTGAACTGCAAGTCAGGATGAGGGACGGAAGGTTCGGGGCAGGGTTTTTATTTCATTACCACAAGTATTCCAGACAGTTCACACTGTAATAAAATAAAAACCTTGCCCAGAAGCCTTTGGTCTCTCCAGGGAAACTGGGCCCTGGATCCGAGGCAGGCCGGTGGTGCCCATGGGAATGCAGAGAACCTGCTTCCCCGCGCAGGAAGCGCCAACGCAGCAGTCCGTGAGATCCTGCTGGGACGTCTGAGAGGCCTGGTGGGCTTGCTCCTGGAGCCCACCTCCTTGCACCTCTTCTCCGTCATCTTTAGCTAAAGCAGATAGGCTCCTTCACTCCGGACGTAGCTGGGCTGGTTTCCCCAAGTTTCAGAGGTTGTGAGAGCAGTTTCCAAGTCTTCATCTCTGCTGCTGGTCTCCCCAGTCACCGGCAGAGCCTCCATGGCTTCCATTTCAACGCTGGCCGGTGGGGGAGTTTGCCTGCAAAGCAGGTGGTTCATAGGTTTTGAAAAGAGGGGGGGTTGCCCTCAAATCAACAGACGCTTCCCACTGAGCATGTCTAGCACTGGGGGATGGCAGGAGCAGACAGAGGCCCTGCCGCAGGAGTCAGACAGAGAGCACGTAGTCCTCAGAGATGGAGAGAACCTAGGATGCCTACCTCTCCAGAGAGTATTAAATCCTATCTAGGGGCCAGCTGTGGGGGCGCATGCCTGTAATCCCAGCACTTTAGGAGGTTGAGGTGGGAGGATCGCTTGAGCCCAGGAGTTGAAGACCAATCAGGGCATATATGATGAGAATAATAAATCCTCTCTAGGTATTTCCAACCTCCCCATCCACCTAAGATCCACCAAAAGCTGTTGGAGCAACTCACGCCACCCCGCGCTCACCCCACGCTTTGCCAGTCCTCTGCCAAAAAGCCGTTCAAATGGCAGGAATAAGAAAAGGAGAGAGTGACTGGGAGCCTGGCCAAACCAGACTTGATCATCTTGAAAAAAGTGATTTAATATTCATGAAGCTTTTAAAAACAGGTCTTAGCTCTTAGTATGTGTGAAATAAATAAAGAAATACATAAGTCAATCAGCTCCTGAATGACAAGCACAGGGGAGGCAGGACACTGGGTGCTGACGCCCTGGGCATCTGGCCGGCACCTTCTCCCGGGGCAGGTGAAACGTCCCTCTGGAGGAGCAGCAACTCTTCAGGCCATTTTAAGGTAAGCAGTGTGAGCTCCCTGGAGTGAGAGCTAAAATAAGGCAGGATGCGGGTCAATTCACTGAAAATAATTTGCTAACAGCCAATTGGTCAAATGGCAAATCTAATAACCCATTTGCAAAAAACAAGTTTATGGAAAGCATCAGTTCACCAAATGACCAAGTAATTTATCAAATTTATCAATTCTTCTTTCCTTCTTCTTTTTTTTTTTCTGAGACAGGGTCTCACTCTGTCTCCCAGGCTAGAGTGCAGTGGTGTGATGCCGGCTTGCTGCAACCTCTGCAGACAACCACGCCCAGCTAACTTTTTGTATTTTTTGTCAAGATCAGGTTTCACCATGTTGGCCAGGCTGGTTGCAAAAAAAGCGATCCATCCACTTCAGCCTCCCAAAGTGCTAGGATTACAGGTGTGAGCCACTATGCCCGACCATACCAATTCTTCCTAAAGATATGTTTATTTTACTTTTTGAGCTTTTTAAAAATGAAAAAATTTTTTTGTGTGTGAGGATGGGGTCTCACTATGTTGTCCAGGCTGGTCTCAAACTGCTGGGCTTAAGTAATCCTTCCACCTCAGCCTCCCAAAGTGCTGGGATTACAGGCATAAGCCACCATGCCCAACTGAAATATCTTCCATATAGCCAGTAAATATTGCTGTTTTCCTCTTATGAACATATTTATCGGCTGTATATACCAAATTTACAAATCCTTTTTAAGAATATATTTTAATGTAATATTCATAAAAAGGTGGTATATACATTTAAACATATATTCAGTGAATATATTTATTCATTATAACCTGTTAAAAATATAACTCCAGATTCAGCATTTTATATGGAAATTCTGTAGTTATTAATGATATTTTGAAAATTATTTTAAAAGTCATTTTCTGTTTTGTCAACATTTTTCATTTTTTGAATTCTTTGGACAAATTTTTGAGTAACATCAATGTTTGTTAATTTCTCAACTGTCTATGAGGTTTATGGCATTTTTATTGGTTGGGATGGTATTCACAGCTTTTGAAGAATTTTTTTTTTTTTTTTTTTTGTGAGAGGGAGTCTCGCTCTGTTGCTCAGGCTGGAGCGCAGTGGCGTGATCTTGGCTCACTGCAAGCTCCGCCTCCTGGGATCATGCCGTTCTCCTGCCTCAGTCTCCCAAGTAGCTGGGACTACCGGTGCCCGCCACCAGGCTTGGCTAATTTTTTGTGTATTTTTAGTAGAGACGGGGTTTCACCATGTTAGCCAGGATGGTCTCGATCTCCTGACCTCATGATCCACCCACCTCAGCCTCCCAAAGTGCTGGGATTACAGACGTGAGCCACCGCACCTGGACAGCTTTTGAAGATTTATGTGAAATTTTAGATACTGGTTTTCATTGTGACTTTATGATAGCATTTCATGGAATGTTCATTTTGTCAAAAGTAGGCTCAAAGGGTCACATAATTTTTATATTGATATCACATTTAGAAAAGAACGTTTTATAACTATTAATAGTAACTAAAAGTTTAGTTTGGACAAATCTGAACTCTATATCAGTATGGAATGCTGGAATACTGGTTACTAATTGATAGAAGCACAAAATTAAGGCCAGAATGCCATTTGAAGCTTTAATCAAAGAATAATAACACTGCCTAAAGATTAGGAAAATGAGAAAAATTTAAGAAGTCAGCAAGTGGCAGAAACGTTTTTTGCCAGAAATGCTGAGACACAGAATTTCAATGATCAGGAATACAAAATTAAGGCTAACATGAATGAGTATATTTATAAGAAGGCATATCCCTATTCAATGAGGACCTTCAAGAATATATTCACGGGGATATCGCAAGAAGAACGGATAGGACTGCATGCGTTGGCCACCCGGTGCACTTTCTCTGGCGTTTTCTCTGCCCATTTCTACTATGGGCAGGGGTAGGGGGCACTTGGGCTCGGGGCTAGCTCACTGCCCCTTGGCTCTGGCACTCGTTGGCCCCTACAGAAGGGGTGTGTGATAGCCAATGGCCAGGAAAGGGGTCCTTCTTGGGAGGGGGCATTCTGGAATCACTATGGTGCGGCTCTTTTCTTTTTCTTTTTTTTGAAACAAAGTCTTGCTCTGTTGCCCAGGCTGGAGTGCAGTGGCGCAATCTTGGCTCACTGCAACCTCTGCATCCCAGGTTCAAGCAATTCTCCTGCCTCAGCCTCCCAAGTAGCTGGGATTACAGGTGTGCACCACCACGCTTAGCTAATTTTTGTATTTTTAGTAGAGACAAGGTTTCACCACATTAGAAAGGCTGGTCTCAAACTCCTGACCTCAAGTGATCCACCCGCCTCAGCCTCCCAAAGTGCTGGGATTCCAGGCGTGAGCCACCGCGCCCCGCCAGGTGCAGCTCTTTTCTCTTGGGGAAATACTTCTTCCTCTTGCAGAGGGAGTATCCACTGCAACTCACCTTGACTTGATGTAGCATGCCAGGAGAGACACAGCGCTCAGTCCACACAGCAGGACGGTGGATGTGGAGATAGCCACTGAAAGAGAGGAGACCACGCTGAGACACCCAGGAGCACATTCATTGCTATGAATTGCAAATTCTTTACCACGGACGTTCTAACAGAGGGATCCAAGTGCCTCCCAACGAGGCTGCTGCTATGGACATTTCTTAAGGTCCATGCAATTCCCTCTATTCTATGTCTAGGCAAAAACACATTCTCTTTCCTGCTGAGGGTGCCAGCTCCCTGTCGTCCCACACCTCTGCTCCTCATCTTTGTCCTTCTCGGGCAGAGTGCCTGGGGTGATGGGGCAGGGACGGGGCAAGTCAGGAGGCAGCAGTAAGAGCCTCAAGGGCAAAGCCAGGAGTGGGATGAGGAGAGAGCGCTCCTGCTGCTAAAGCCAGGGTTGAGAAAGCAGACAGGGCTACCCCTCCTCTGCTGTCCCCAGTACAACGCCCCCTTTTCTTCAACTTCACGGGTTTAGAAACAATAGCACCTAGTGCCATTTTCCTTCCAATTGCATTTTTTTTTCACTTGCCATTTTTTTCTTTTCTTTTTTTGAGACAGGGTTTCCCTCTGTCACCCAGGCTGAAGTGCAGAGGCACTATCTCGGCTCATTGCAACCTCTGCCTCCTGGACTCAAGTGATTCTCCTGCCTCAGCCTTCTGAGTAGCTGGGATTACAGGCACACACCACTACACCTGGCTAATTTGTTGTATTTTCAGTAGAGACAGGGTTTCACCATGTTGGCCAGGCTAATCTCAAACGCCTGACCTCAATTGAACCACCTGCCTCAGCCTCCCAAAGTGCTGGGATTATGCAGGTGAGCCGCTGCATCCAGTCTACCTACAACTTTGTTTTATTTTTTTAGTTTTTATTTTTTGAGACGAAGTGTCACTCTGTTGCCCAAGCTGGAGTGCAGTGGTGTGATCTCGGCTCACTGCAACCTCCAGCTCTAGGTTCAAGCGATTCTCCTGCCTCAGCCTCCCGAGTAGCTGGGACTACAGGCACATGCCAGTATGCCTGGCTAATTTTTGTATTTTTAGTAGAGACGGGGTTTCACTATGTTGGGCAGGCTGGTCTTGAACTCCTGACCTTGTGATCCACCTGCCTCAGCCTCCCAAAGTGTTGGGATTACAGGCATGAACCACTGTGCCCAGCCAACTTTTTCTTTTCTTTCTTTTTTCTTTTTCTTTCTTTCTCTCTTTCTTTCTTTCTCTCTCTCTTTCTCTTCCTCTCTTCCTCTCTTTCTCTTTCTCTCTTTCTTTTTTGTTTTTGAGACGGAATCTCACTGTGTTGCCCAGACTGGAGTACAGTGGCTCGATGTTGGCTCACTGCAATCTCTCCCTCCCAGGTTTAAATGATTCTCCTGCCTCAGCCTCCCAAGTAGCTGGGATTTCAGGCACCTGCCACCACACCTAGCTAATTTTTGTATTTTTGGTAGAGACGGGGTTTTGCTATGTTGGCCAGGCTGGTCTCGAACTCCTGACCTCAGGCCCGCCTTGGCCTCCCAAAGCGCTGGGATTACAGGCGTGAGCCATGGATCCTGGCCACCTGCAGCTTTTGATGGCAGAGAAAGAGCAGTAAGGAGAAAGAAGAGGTCTTTTGAGAGATGTTACATATAAGAGGAGGTTAGGATTTGGGACCATTTTGAATGAGTTGAAACGAACAGCTTGGGGCACTGACAGGTGTCACCTGAAGTTTATCAGATAGCATAGGAAGAAGGGGGTCTTTCTGTGTGAGCTAGGGGGCTTAGTCAGAGGGCAGGGGAACAGAACTATTGTTAAAAACATTTGCAGGCCTGGTGCAGTGGCTCATTCCTGTAACCCCAGTGCTTTGGGAGGCTTAGTGGAGAGGAACGCTCGAGGCCAGGAGTTCAAGACCAGCCTAGGCAACATATCAAGACCCCCATCTCTACAAAAAATTAGCTGGGCATGATGGCACACACCTGTAGTCCAAGCTGTCTGGGAGACTAAGGTGGGAGAATTGTTTGAGCCCAGGAGTCTGGCGTTGCAGTAAGCTGTGATCACGCCACTGTACTCCAGCCTGGGCGACAGCAAGACTCTGTCTCTAAAGACAAAAACAAAAACAAACAAAATGCACGTGCAGGTTTGACCAATGAGCCTGACTATTGTGAATTTCCCTGAAAAAACATCACCCAGTGCTCTGCATGCAAGACGATGGCACTGAGATCTGGAGCAGTGGCTGTCGCTCACTGAAGACCATGGGCCGCACGTCTCATGGACCCTGGGGGCTTTGAGGGCCTTTGTTGCATGACCTCCAGGCCACGCCCATATACCAAAGTAAACCTCCCAGGGCTTGGCCTTCCAATACAACTCTACTGCAAAACATCTGAGTATACGGGTGTAGGGACACTCAGAGCCCTGTGGCTGGGAGTGTAAACTCATGCCATCTTTCCCAAGGGCAGTTGAGAAGCGCACACTCTTTGACTGTCTAGTTCGACTAGAATTTACTCTTAGGGAATAGACAAATACAGGGGTATTCACTCAAGTATCGTTTAAACTAATTTTCTTTCTTTTTTTTTTTTTTTTGAGATGGAGTCTTGCTCTGTCACCCAAGCTAGAGTGCAACGGCATGATCTTGGCTCACTTCAACCTCCGCCTTCCAGGTTCAAGTGATTTTCCTGCCTCAGCCTCCCGAGTAGCTGGGATTACAGGCACTCACCACCAAGCCCAGCTAATTTTTGTATTTTTAGTAGAGAAGAGGTTTCACCACGTCGGCCAGGCCGGTCTAAACTGCTGACTTCAAGAGATCCGCCCCCCTCGGCCTCCCAAAGTGCTGGGATTACAGGTGTGAGCCACCATGCCTGGCCTAAAATAATTTTCAAGACGTTAATCTGAATCTCTTATCGACAGACAATTAGTTTAATAAAATGTGGTATGCCCATATGATGGAATACTATTCAACTATTAAAAATTATAAAATAGATCTGCATTTATTAACATGGAAAGATGTCTGCAACATCTTAAGTGAAAAAGATATTGAGATAAAAATGAACCCGCAGGCTGGGCTCAGTGGCTCACACCTATAATCCCAGCACTTTGGAAGGCTGAGGCAGGTGAATCACCTGAGGTCAGGAGTTCTAGACCAGCCTGACCAATATGGTGAAACCGCATCGCTGCTAAAAATACAAAAATTAGCAGGGCATGGTGGCGTGCGCCTATAGTCCCAGCTACTTGGGAGGCTGAGACAGGTGAATTCCTTGGACTCGGGTGGTGGAGGTTGCAGTGAGCTGAGATTGCACACTGCACTCCAGCCTGGGTGACAGAGTAACAGTCCGTCTCGAAAAACAAACAAAACAAACAAACAAACAAACACAAAATACAACCCACAACTGGCTGAGTGCAGTGGTTCACACTTGTAATCCTAGCACTTTGGGAGACTGAGGTGGGCAGATCACCTGAGGTCAAGAGTTTGAGACTAGCCTGGCCAACATGATGAAACCCTGTCTCTTCTAAAAATACAAAAATTAGCTGGGCGTGGTGATGGGCGCCTGTAATTTCAGCTAGTTGTGGGGCTGAGGCAGGAGAATTGCTTGAACCCAGGAAGCGGAGGTTGCAGTGAGAGTCGTTACACTCCAGCCTGGGTAACAGAGAGAGAGACTCTGTCTCAAAAAACAAACAAACAAACAAAAACACCTACAATAATCTCCAACCAGCCATGTGCATGTCCATATGCACAGAAAAGTCTTGAAGAATATAAACAATGGTGGGATTCGAGATAATCTTTCTTTTTTTTAAAAAAGTCTGTTTTTTTCTCATATATTTGCAATGACACTGTAATCAGAATAAATAGTAAGATTGTAGAAACAAAATAAAACAACTTGTAAGTAAATAAAAAAGCATAGAAAAATTGTTACAAAAGAAGTAACAGAAAACATGAGAAATTAATGAAAGATGTTTTGAGTTTTCGGACTTAACATAAATCATTATTATGACTAAAAAAGGAAATCTGTCGTAGTGGAGATGCTGCATCTGACCACAAGCTCCGTCTTCGCGTTGGCTAGTGAGTTGGCGCACATTGACGGTGTTTTATTGGAAAAGGCAACATGACATAAACTGTGCTTCTACCTTCAGAAGATCCCTCCCCGTTTCTATTTAAGTGACAAGAAAATCTGCAGAATGAAACTCAAGAGAGAAGAGGGCTCCTGAACCAAGGATAAAACAAAGCAACTTGAACTCGGCGCCAGAACCTTGGCCTCTCCCTCAGTGACATCTGGGCAACTCCAGTGAAGACATGGAAACCAGAATCACTAAGGCAGTGAATTAACAGCTTACCTGCCAAGCTCTCCACCTTTTATTGTTTCCTGAGGTTGTGTGGATTGGAGGAAAAGAAAGAGAAAGAGATTTGGTGAAACAGAGGAGGAGCAAGGAGGAAGGAGAGAGGGGCAAGGTGATTACTGCAGAGGAGGCCATGAAAACCACGTCTCCCCACCAGCCCCCACCTTCAGCCTGTGTGCAGATTGGGTCCAGGACAGAGAAGGCAGCTGAGACAGCCGGGGGCCGGTGTCTGGCATGGATGATGAAAATGTCCTCTGGGCATATGCAGGGAATAGCCGCTCCTCAGCAACACCCTGACCAATTAGGCCAATCACTGGGTGTTAATACCAGTGTGTCACTGTGGCCAGAGCTCCCGAGTGCCTGCATTGGATGAAGGTGATTTTGAGGGAAGAGCGTCAACTCAAGTACTCTGAGCAGCGCAGCCGTCTGGTCCTGTCCTCTCTCTTTCCTTCCTTCCTTCCTTCCTTCCTTCCTTCCTTCCTTCCTTCCTTCCTTCCTTCCTTCCTTCCTTCCTTTCCTTTCTCTTTCTTTCTTTCTTTCTTTCTCTCTCTTTCTCTTTTTCTTCTTTCTCTTTTTCTTTCTTTCTCCTCCCTCCCTTCTTCCTTCTTTTCTTCCTCTTCTTCTTTCTTTCACTTTCTTTTCTTTCTTTCTTTCCTTGTTTTCTTTTCTTTTCTTTCTTTCTTTCTTTTTTTTTTTGACAGGATCTCACTCTGTAGCCCAGACTGGAGTGCAGTGGCACCATCACAGCTCACTATATCCTCAAACTCCTGGGCTCAAGCGAGCCTGTTACCTCAGCCTCCCAAGTAGCTTGGACCACAAGTATACACCACTACACTTGGATAATTTTTTTATTTTCATTTTTTGTAGAGACAAGGTCTCACTATGTTGACCAAGCTGGTCTCTCAAATTCCTGGGCTCACGCAAGCCTCCCGCCTTGGCCTCCCAAAGTGTTAGGATTACAGGTGTGAGCCGCCATGCTTGGCCTAGTGGTTTCTTTTCTATCTCTATTGCACTAAGCATGTAGTAGGTGTTGGGTTCACAGTAGATAGTCAATAAATACTTGATTGATCAAATTAAGCTTTTAAAGTTCTATAAATTGAAGTAAATTTAAAGTGACATTTGCTTTTTAATGAGGAATCTGCATTTCATAATAGCTTAGGACCATTCCTGACACAGAACAGAAACTCAGTTTACATTGAATGGATGAATGATAAAACATAGAGGCAGCTCCTGTCAAAGGCGGAGCACATCAACTGCAGCAAATTCATTTCAGCCATGAAAGCCCAGAGGCATATTGCCATCCTGAGAAGTAAGTCCTCACACCTGGCATACTAAATCAACATGGTGGTGTAAGCGCTGGCATCGTGGCACACTGGCCTTTTAGTTTACAATCAAGAGTCCTCAAGAACAGCTTCATCAGGGATGGGAGACCAGATATTGGAATAATTGTAGAAAGTTATTGATAAAAAGGGCTGCCAACAGGAATCAACTCAAATGCCCATCAATGACAGACTGGATAAAGAAAATGTGGTACATATACACCATGGAACACTATGCAGCCATAAAAAGGAGTGAGATCATGTCCTTTTCAGGGACATGGATGGAGCTGGAAGCCATCATCCTCAGCAAACTAACACAGGAACAGAAAACCAAACACCACGTGTTTTCACTCATAAGTGGGAGCTGAACAGTGAGAACACATGGACACAGGGAGGGGAACATCACACACTGGGGCCTGTGGGGAGAGGCAGATGGAGGGAGAACATCAGGAAGAAAAGCTAATACATGTGGGGTTTAATACCTAGGTGATGGGTTGATAGGTGCAGCAAACCACCATGGCACACATTTACCTATGTAACAAGCCTGCATGTCCTGCACATGTATCCTGGAACTTAAGGTAAAATTAAATTAAATGATAAAAAAAAGGGCTGCTAAGTAAGCCAGTAGATATTTAAGACAATGAAACTATGAACCGTATTTCTTAAATATTTATTAAAATGTTGAAGCCCTCAAATTCACTCATTCATTTGCTTACTCGTTCGATATTTATTTAGCATCTACTATTTAGCATTTACTGTTGAATTAAAAAGAGCAAAAGCGTAGAGCTAATCATTTATATAACTTATTTTAAAAAGCAAATTATGATATTGGTAGTATCAATGGATTGATTGAAACGTCAGTTAATTTACTGAGCGACCACTGTGGTAAAGCATTGTTAATACTTTCTTATGAAGACAGGCTCAACTGATGGCTTATTCATGCAGAAGTAGCAACATCCACTGATGTTCAAGGAACCAGTGAGTAGATCTGCCACACATAACTTGTGCTCCTGGATCTCAGGGTGGCTGATCCAACATCAAACACCTGAAGATTTTTTGTGTGTGGCGTCTCTGTATTTCCACAGTTCCTTGCACAGAATTATCTTTGTCCATTGTAGGCATTTGGTTAATGTTTATTACATTTCAGAATTTGGGAGAAAGTTTGTGTGTGTGTGTGTGTGTGTGTGTGTGTGTGTGTGTGTGTGTGTGTCTCGCTCTGTCTCTCAGGCTGGAGTGCAGTGGCGTAATCTTGGCTCACTGAAACCTCTGCCTCCTCGGTTCAAACAATCTCTTGCCTCAGCCTGCCAAGGAGCTGGGATTACAGGCACACACCACCATGCTGGGCTAATTTTTGTATTGTTAGTAGAGACAGGGTTTCACCATGTTGGCCAGGCTGGTCTCGAACTCCTGGCCTCAAGTGATGTGCCCACCTTGGCCTCCCAAAGTGCTGGGATTACAGGCTTGAGCCACCGCGCCCGGCCCCGGCTGCTTTTTTAATCTAATAAAAGTCATGAACTGGAAAAGGCAGATTATAGATTATAGCCCATCATCAAATAGTTGTTGGAAAATCTATATAGAAAAAATGACCCCTGAACTTTACACGTAGGATTTTATCCTACAGATATTCTTGCACCTATGGATTTTCAATTAGTGGCTGTTTGTAAGATAACCACAGAATGTAGCAATCACATGTCCAGATAGGGGGTTGGCTAAATTCATGGTGGGAATTCCATACAACGGAATGTTCTGTAATTGTTAAAAATGATGAGATGGTTTTTGTGTCCTGATATGGGGGGATCTACAAGGTATGCCAGCAAGTAGAAACAAACGTGGTACTGAACAGAAGAAATGAAGCAACTGTCCAGCATTCCTTATCCTCTATGTGTTTATTTGTACAGTCTCTCTGGAAGGATGCCTGGAAATCTGGTAGCAAGTGTTGCTTCCTTCCTACAAGGGGTTTTTTGAGTTAGAAATGGGATTTACTTTTCGTCTTTTTTCTGAGACAGGGCCTTATTCTGTTGCCCAGGCCAGAGTGCAGAGGCATGACCACAGCTCACTGCAACCTCTGCCTTCTGGGCTCCAGCAATTCTCCCACCTCAGCCTCCCAAGTAGCTGGGACTACAGGCACGTGCCACCACGCCCGGCTAATTTTTTGTGTTTTTAGTAAAGATGGGGTTTCACCATGTTAGCCAGGCTGGTCTTGGACTCCTGGCCTCCAGCGATCAGCCCGCCTTGGCCTCCCAAAGTGCTGGGGTTATAGGTGTGAGCGACCTCGCCCAGCCTGATTGGTTTTTAAACTATTCTAATCAATTAACTGCTAAAATGTCCAAAGTCACTTGATGTTTTCCCAGATGACGTTTGATGCAGGTAAAAATGAGACCACAAAAATATGAGTCATTCTCTAGCAGGAAAATTTATAAACAGAAGATTAAAATAATTTTTGCCCATATCAAATTACAGTTGGGTTTTTTGTTACTTTGGAAGCTTGTCAGCCTGGAGCATGACTTGCTTTCTTCTCATTACTTGCGTTCTTCCTCCCTGCCTGCTTCCCTTCTTCTTCCTGTCCTCCCCTCCTCTCTCAGCTCTCCTCCCCTCCTTTCAGCTTTTTCTTTTGGTCTTGCAAACGCTTTCCCCTTTTCCTCCTTATCGTCACCTGCACACTCTCTTTTCTATTCTCCTAGCCTTAGCATTGCATGTGTCTTCTATAAGGAGGAGTGGTTTTTGGTTTCATTTTGTGTTGTTAACTTTTTTCCTTTTTCTTTCTTTTTTTTTTTTAGACGGAGTCTCGCTCTGTCGCCCAGGCTGGAGTGCAGTGGCGCGATCTCGGCTCACTGCAAGCTCCGCCTCCCAGGTTCACGCCATTCTCCTGCCTCAGCCTCCCGAGTCGCTGGGACTACAAGCGCCTGACACCACGCCCGGCTAAGTTTTTGTATTTTTAGTAGAGAGGGGGTTTCACAGTGTTAGCCAGGATGGTCTCGATCTCCTGACCTCGTGATCCACCCACCTCGGCCTCCCAAAGTGCTGGAATTACAGGCGTGAGCCACCGCGCCTGGCCTTTTTTTTTTTTTTTTAATAGAGATGGGGTCTTGCTATGTTGACCAGGCTGGCCTCAAATTCTGGCCTCAAGTGATCCTCCCACTTCGGCCTCTCAAAGTGCTGGGATTACAGATGTGAGCCACCATGTCTGGCCAAGAGGAGTGTTTTATACTGAAAATGTGGACAGCTTCTCTGTTAAGTGCACGGTGAGGGATCGGCAGCTTCTGGCAGAGATGCTGTAATGTCAGTGCTGGTATTGGCACCTGTGGCTTTGGATGCTCCGTGCGAGGGAGGTGGATCCTGCTGTGTAGAGCTGTGAAGAACTGACCTTGAGCCCTTTTGTGGGGTGCCAACACTCTGGGTTCAACTCCAGTAGCCTGATAGCTAGAAGCTACCAATATTTAGAAAAACAGGCACATCAAACAGAGAATTCCATAAAGCAGCTATTGTTTAACTTATTATGTGATGGAGGCCTTCTAAGTGTGGAAGGGACCGGTGTCAGGATTGTGATGGGTGGCAGGCCTGGGCCAGGACCACCCAGCACCTGGGACTGCGGTCACCCTCATGATAAACATACTGCACAAAGGGACACACTTACCAGTGGTGACGCTGTGGCCCTGTGGATACACACCTGCGGAAAACAGAGGACAGCATCACGGCTCGAGTCCTAGAGGTCCTAGATCCTCATGAAGCAGGAGAAACTCTGCACAGCTCGGCTCCCATCTTAGCACCCTCGGAGACTCGTGGCTGGCATAACCAGACTCGTTTTAGCAAAGAACAAGCAGAGTAGCTCACTGAGGTGCTGGCCACACTTAAGAATCAGATAAGCTTTAGAGAAGCTCCACATTACCCACAGCTCCTCCATTCCACAGATCCCCAGACTGCAGGCAGCTTCCACCACCTCCTACTGCGGGAGGGCGCAGATGCTACTCAGAGTCTCAGCGCAGGCTCTGCTGTGCGGGTGATAAGGCTGGCCCTGTCACATCTTGGCGGGTGGGCTGTTTTTCTCGTTGCCCCAGCCACAGAGAAAGCCATGGAGAAAGAGGCCAGGCCAGGAGGCTGTGGCTGGTGGTCGGGGGCAGCAGGCTACCCAGTGAATCCCGACTTTGGGTTGATGGTATAAAGCTGCCTTGTGCTGGATCTCAGCCCCGATCTCAGAAGCAATAGTGAGAAATGGACCTCTCCTGGGGCAAAGCGAGTGCTAACCTGGCGGCTGGTGGGAGGCGGATGCTGTGAGTTCCCAGGTCTTGGCTGTTGTCTGAGAGGGGCCGTGGGAGGACTCATGACTGCCTATCTCTGTGGTTCCTGTGGAAGGTGATGTGGAAGGCACCAGCCGGGAGCTCGGGACAATAGCTGCTGTTGTGGCCGCTGTGGTGTTTGAGCTGGGAGATGAAGCTGCGGGCTCTGTAGGAGAGGCCAAGGCAGGGAGAGCATCAATGTGCAGACTCCCCTCCACTCAGCTGCAGCACGGGGTGATGTGGGCACTGCCGTAGTGAGTCACCCTGGCCAGCCCTCCCTCTCCCACAGCAAACTGCTCCTTAAGAGGGTGACATAGCTGTTCCTCTGGAAGGGCCATAGGACCTGAGAAAACACTAAAGAACATGGCTACTATCACAGCACGTGTAAAGAAAAGATCAGCCAGACACAGCGGGTCATGCCTATAATCCCAACACTTTGGGATGCTGAGGTGCAAGGATCGCTTGAGTCCAGGAGTTTGAGACCAGCCTGGGCAACATAACAAGACCCTATTTCTTTTCTTTCTTTTTTTTGAGATGGAATCTCACTCTGTCACCAAGGCTGGAGTGCAGTGGCATGATCTCAGCTCACTGCAACCACTGCCTTCTGGGTTCAAGCAATTCTCCCTGTCTCAGCCTCCCGAGTAGCTGGGATTACAGGCGCATACCACCATGCCTGGCTAATTTTTGGATTTTTAGTAGAGATGAGGTTTTGCCATGTTGACCAGGCTGGTCTCAAACTCCTGACCTTAGGTGATCCACCCACCTCGGCCTCCCAAAGTGCTGGGATTACAGGCGAGAGCCACTGTGCCCTGCTGCAAGACCCTGTTTCTACAAAAATAAGAATAAAAATAAATTATCCAGGTGTGGTGGGCATGTGCCTATAGTTCCAGCTATCTGAGAGGCTGAGGCAAGAGAATCACTTTAGCCTAGGAGTTTCAGACTGCAGTGACCTATAATTGAGCCACTGTACTCTAGCCTGGAGGACAGAGTGAGACCCCTGTCGCTTAAAAAAAAAAAGGTGGGGAGGGCAGGGGGTAGGTGGGAAGAAAAGAAAAGGTGTTAAAGATCTGAGTCGTTCAGCTTGTTTACTAGAGAAGGCAGGGCCAACTTGGAGGCTCAGCTGAAAGCAGGTGAAGCTGCGTTGGCCGAGGATGCTCGGAGCGGCTGAATGTGAAACATGTGAAGCCTGGGCTCTGCCGAACTCTCCGGGCTGTGTTGGAGGAAAGCATCCTGATGAGCTCGCTGTCAGGAACAGAGACTGCCTTGGCTTCAGAGTCTTTCCTGTCTTCTTTGTCCTTTCCTGGAAGGTGGCTGCCCCCGCAGTGTAAAGGTACTGTTCCCTCTCCATGAAAAACGTGTCTTCCGTTGTGACAGCTACGGAATTTAGGAAATGTGCGGCCAAGCGCTGTGGCTCTCTGGATGCACTGTTGTTGCTGCGTTCCCGTGGTCTCCCAGCCACACAGGTCATGAGAAGTCCTCACATCCCCTTAATCCTTTGTCACCACCTCGCATACAACTTGCCCTACCCTCACTGCCAACGCTCCAGGGCTCCCTGCAGACCGGGTGCACCACGGCGTCCTCAGCCAAGTGCCCACAGTCGTGCCAGCACAGGTCAAAGGCTGCTGTCACATCAGAGCTTCTGACTGCACAGTGTGTCTTGACAATGGCCATCGGACCAGGCATTTGGGATGTGAAAGTGGGGATGGGAGAGGCTTACTTGATCATTCTCCTCCTTGGGTTAACAAGGTGTGACTCAGATCAAAGGGGTTGTAGAATTACCTCAAGTTTAAATGGAGCCAGCCCCTCAACCCCTTCCTCCCTGTGCAGGTGACTCACTAGGAGGGAACCTTGTTCAGCTGTTTCTTCCTCCCTTAAGCTGCAGGCTGCAGCCTTGGCCACTTAAGAACCACCTGGGGGCCGGGTACAGTGGCTCACACCTGTAATCAGCACTTTGGGAGACTGAGGCTTGCGGATCACCTGAGGTCAGGAGTTTGAGACTAGACTGACCAACATGGTGAAACCCTGTCTCCACTAAAAATACAAAAATTAGCTGGGCGTGGTGGTGCACACCTATAATCCCAGCTACTCAGGAGGCTAAGGCAGGAAAATCCCTTGAAACTGGGAGGCAGAGGTTACAGCGAGCCAAGATTTCATCTCTGCCCTCCAGACTGGGCAATAAAGCAAGTCCCCATCCCAAAAAAAAAAAAAAAAAAAAAAAAGATCCACCTGGGGCTGGAGAGCAGTGATTTCCAGCTTGCGCCCAGGCCAACGGGAGCGCTCAGATGTCAGTGTGTATCCACAGCTGACAACCGACACTCCGCAAAGGATGGCTGCATTTTGTAGTATGAATGACAACAGACAGGCTCAACCCTGGGGGCAAAGGAGTAGGCAGGGGCCAGGGAAAGCCACAGGCTGGACGATGCGACACTAAAGCCAAGAGTGAACTGTAACATGAAGGTATCATAGCATGCAGGGCCGAGGATCCCAAGAAAGCATCCAAGATTTCAAATTTTCTGAACACTGAGAAAGTGCTGAGGAAATCGGTCCTGACAATCTCCAAAGACTCTGTTGAAGCCCGGGACGCTGGCAGCTTCAGGCAATGCCTCTACAATGGAGCAGTCACCGTGATGTGCTGGTGTTTAGGTCTGGTCGGGGCGGGGGGGCAGCTCTCCACGGATCTCTGATGTTTCTGCACATCCTGTAGACACGGCAGCTGACTGCCCTTTCTCTAGACCATCCTCTCAAGGTGCTTCTATAGCAAGTGCCTTGGAAGATAGGGACATGGTCTCCCCTGGAGCAGAGAGCGGGCATGATTACTGCCCATGACAAAACGCTTGGGTCTCCGAAGCCCGGGGCTTCGTCTCCCACAGTGCAGCCCGCTGAGTGGACAGGCATCTGTTGAGGCCCAGCTGTGCTGTCCCTGCTGACTAGGGGACGAGGGAATTGATGCAAACATGCCGAAGCTCCCGCTGCTTGCTGGCCTCCCATCCTGGAGTGCCCTCGCTTCTGCCAGCACCCATCAAAATGTTGAGGGCTGACACACATGCAACCTCCAACCTCAGTCTACTTTCGGTTCTTGAAGATAAGTGTCTACAACTAAATATGATATGACATATTAGTGAGTTTTAAACCACTATTAATTCTGCACATATAACACCTGGATATCAAGCAACCTTGATTTGAAAAAGAAAGTTAAGCTGGACGTTCTTATTCTTGATTGAATAAGACATTTGTGCTATTGCCTAAGTCTGCAGTGGCACACCATGGAGGTCCATGAGTCTGCAGCTTGGTGATGGGGGCTTTGGGTGTTGGGAGGGAATAAATGTCCTCAAGAAGTTTCTGACCTTCCTACCTTTTCCAGAAGGGGAGAGGCTCTCTGGCTGTGGGGTCACCCCTGCCGTCGTTACTGTGAAGGGTGGCGCTGGCCTTTGGCGAGCCAGGAGAGGGTCTCCTAGAGAAAGGATAACCACATGGCACTTATGATCCTGAGCCTGGAACCTGGGCTAGCCTCAGAACTGGATACAAATAAAATATATTAACAGGAACTTACAATGGAGGCGTCAGGCTTCCTGGGACATGTTAAAAGCATGAAAAACAATGTTTCTTCACCCAAATGCAAAGACAGACTGCAAACTATTTTTCTTGCATTTTCAAAAAGACTGCACAAGTTAAATATCAAATTTATTTTGGCTGAGATGATATTAATGATATCCATTTTATAATAATGGCTATTCTCGGCAAAATAAATGATCACTCAATAGATTCTATTTTGTTTGTTTGAGACAGGGTCTTGCTCTGTTGCCCAAGTTGGAGTACAGTGGTGTGATCACAACTTACTGCAGCCTCGACCTCCCGGGCTCAAGAGATCCTCCTGCCTCAGTCTCCTGAGTAGCTGGGACTACATGTACGTGCCTCAATGCCCAGGTAATTTTTATTTTTTTATTTTTAAAATTTTTTTGGTAGAGACAGGGTCTTGTTGTGTTGCTGAGGCTGGTCTTCAACTCTTGGTCTCAAGCAATCCCTCCCACCTTGGCCTCCCAAAGTGCTGGGATTACAGGTGTGAGCCACCATATCTGGCTTTCATTTCGCTTGTTTAGCAGGAAAAAAAAATCATTCAAAGCACAAGAGGTTGGGAAGCATAACAGAGGGAGTCGTGAGTGATCAGAATGCGGAAGGATCCTTTGGGCTAGGTGAAACCTAAAAATGCATCCAGTCTTTGGGCTCTAAAATCCTGATTCTGGGTTCTCTTCTTTCCTCTCCTATCCTGACCCTGTTTGGAGCCCACAGCTCTTCTCCATCCCAGATTCATTTGCCCAAAGGACGTGGAGCATTGAGGAGCGCTGACTTCCCCCGCAGTGAGAAAGCCCTGATTTTACCTCGGGCTTACAGGTTCCAGGGAGTCCCAGGACTGGCAGGTTAAGACCCACCATGGTTCCCACAGATCCTGCTCTCCCCGCCACGCTCGGCTTTCTCATTCACTCACTGATGCCACAGGGTGCTGTGTCCCCAGCGAGCGGTTTCTCAGAACAAGTGGGAGTCTTCCTCCCTGGCTTCCCCCTGCTGCCTGTGGGACTCGCTCTGTTCTAGGGGAGGAGGCTGAGCCTGCACTACCAAGCCAGTGGCAATGTTCAGCGCCTCTCGGAGCTCCCCTCTGTCCCCGACTGCAGAGGGTGTGAGCGATGGGGTCGCTCCATGCAGGGGCGCCCTCATCCCTGCCCCAGAGACGAGCTGGGGAAGGAGAGAAACCTGCACTCAACACTTGTTAAATGGGAATTCTCTTGGAAGCCCCTGGGTTAATTTTTTATTTTTTCCGAAGGGAGGAAGATGGGGGCAGAAGCGGGCCTGAGTGTTCCAGAAACAGCCCCAAGTGGCTCCCACCCCAGGAGGTTTGGCCGCTTCTGGGATGTTTATCCAGGTGCAGAGAGTTAAAAAAAAGTCGATTCTTGTCACCTTCCCTCCCTCCTGCTGGACACCATGCACAGCTGACTGAGCAAAGGGCAGCCCTGCTCCAGGGCCTGCACCCATCCCCGGGCCTGGGTAATGAGCGAGGAGCAGTGATGGCTTCCAGCATCCACCTTCTCATGAGAAATCCCAAAATTTCGCACACTAGTGTGCTTGTGAGTGCCCACCCAGCTCTGCAGCCAAATTGTCTTGCCAGCATCATCTCAAATCAAAGCACTACATGTAATAAGAGTTAACATTTACCAGGGTTCACGCCAACCTCCCACAGCCCGCAGTGTGGATATCAAGTCCATTTTCCAGATGACCAGCCAGAGTGCCAGAACGTCACAAGAGCCGCCCAAGGCCTCCTGGATGGTAGGCGGCAAAGCCAGGATTTAAACCCAGAATTCTGTGACCCCAGCACCTGTGTATTTCCAACGTCAGGAGCTGTTGCTGAGGATCCCACTGGTGTCTTTTTTTTTTTTTTGAGATGGAGTCTTGCTGTGTCGCCCAGACTGGAGTGCAGTGGTGTGATCTCGGCTCACTGCAACCTCTACCTCCCGGGTTCAAGCAATTCTCCTGTCTCAGCCTCCCGAGTAGCTGGGATTACAAGCGCATGCCACCATGCCCGGCTAATTTTTGTATTTTTAATAGAGATGGGGTTTCACCATGTTGGCCAGGCTGATCTGGAACTCCTGACCTCCAGTGATCCTCCCACCTCGGCCTTCCAAAGTGCTGGGATTACAGGTGTGAGCCACCATGTCCGGCCCCCACTGGTGTCTTTAGCCTCAGACCTCAGCATAGATCCCTTGCCCCCTGGGATGGTATCTTCTCTCTGTGCAGCCTTGGCGGGTTGGGGAGGGAGGAGGGTGGGGTGGCGTGGGCTACTCACTAATGCATTTGAGACTGGGGGTTGTCCAGTGGGCGATGTTCGTGGCCTTGTTCAGCACGCACTCAGTCAGGCTGGACGTGCCGGCTTTACGCTTGAAACCAGAGTTACAAATGTACCGCTCCCTGGAGTACAAGCTGTAGCTCTTGACCCGGATGTCTGCGTGTTCCACGGACACTGGGGGAGGGCACGTGATGCCTGCAAAAGTGCAGAGGACAGGGGAGGGTGAAGAGGTTTCCACTTGTAAGACGCGTTCTCCAGGCACACACGGCGGTCGTCAGTAACTTTAGGGCTCGGTCCAGCTTATCCTAGGGGTGCCTTAGGAAAAGCCCCAGGTGCCAGGCACATGGAGGATGTGCAGGAAGGGCATCCGTCACCCAGAAGCCTTCCCAGAGCCTCGCCTGAAGTGCCAGTCAGTCAGCAAAACTAGAGATGGGGACGTGGGGAGAGGGTCATCAATGACACGCCCTCTCCCTTCATTTCCCACCCCTCTCCAAGCCCTCAGTATCTCTCAAAAGTCTTCATCACTCTCCACTGTGGACATAGCCTCCAATTCTCACTGAACGACAGCAACTGCCTCCAGATAGGCCCCCTGCAGGCTCTCCCACAGGCCTCTGCGGCCAGCATCACCTTTAGAAATGCATCTTTGAGCCTGGCCAACATGGTGAAATCCCATCTTTACTAAAAATACAAAAAATTAGCCGCGCACCTGTAATCCCAGCTACTGGGGAGGCTGAGGCAGGAGAATTGCTTGAACCTGGGAGACAGAGGTTGCAGTGAGCCCAGATCAAGCCATTGCACTCTAGCCTGGGCGGCAGAGCGAGATCCTGTCTCAAAAGAAAAGAAAAGAAAAGAAATGCATCTTTGACAACTTCACTCTTCCCTGACCACCCAGTGCTCTTAGAATAAAAACAAATCTTTATGAAGTCTTCAGGGCTCGGCCAGCCCCTCTAGCTCTCTTTCCCCAGCCCTAATGGTCTTGGGCTCCCCTTGCACCACTCACCGTGCTACCCACCTCTTCCCAAGCACAACCCACCGTGGCACTCTGTCTCCCACCACCTTTCCTAGCTCACTGAAACACCGCCTCCTAAAGTCCCTCTCCCTGAGTACACAAGGGCCTGGGCTGAGTTCTTTCTCCCTTAGTCTCTTCCACAGTTTGTATTGGAGATGTTGAGATTACGTAATTCACGTGCATCCCACTGTGTGTACTCTGAGCCAGATGAGGGTAGGGCCACATCTGTTTTGCTAACACTGTGATCCTGAGCCCAGCACTGTACCTGGAACTAGTAGGTGCTCAAGAAATCTTTGTTGGAAGAACGAATGGATGAACTCTGTTCCTCAACCACAGTCTTCAGCCTGACTTTCTCATAGAAGTGAGTTCAATTTATTTCATTTCTACCTTTGTAACCAGTTTATCTCATTATCCTCTCTTTTTCAGAAGAAACCAGAAGCAAGATGAATTGCTCCAGACGGCTTTACTTTTGTGACAGGTGGAATTGGACTCAGATTCCAAACTTCAGCTACACATCCGGCAATGGTGCAGGAGCTCAATTGTGTGGAAATGAGGGGTTTTACGAGTCCACATCTAAGGGGATTGGCCTCAGAAGCAAAGAAAAGATGAAATGTGTGTCACTTCCATTTCCATTCTGGGGACACTGTATTCTCTAATGGCTTTTAGTTGTTGTTGACAATTATTTATTAACAACTATTGATATTTCTTTGTCCTTAAAAAATTCCTTTCCTATGTAACAGCACATAACATGAATGTTAAAGACAATCTGACTTGAGTGAGCTGTAGGAGAACTTCAGGCTTTTTTCCTACATTATGTAACAACAACAACAATGAAACCTGTAAAAAAGAAAGGTTGACTTGTTTTCCAGTAGGCAAAAATGAATGAGGTTGGTGTTATTGATCATGTACCTGATATAAAGATCTGTGGATCCCAGGAAAGAATCTGTTCAAGGCCTTAATGACAGTTAACATAAAATCCCCTTTGGCACCAATTTTGTAGACTGTGGTTCTATAAAGAAACTCCAAAAGGATCATCCTTAGTTCTTAAAAGGCAAGGTTGCAGCTAATGTATTACTCTACCATGATTTCTCCAAGCCAATACGGTTGGTTTTTCCTTGTTTAAGATGAGGTCTTGTCCAATGCCAGAAAGATTTTTTTTTATAAGATAAAGTCTCACGCTGTCCCTGGAGGTGGAGTGCAGTGGTGTGACTGTAGCTCACCACAGCCTCAACCTCCCAGGCTCAAGCAATCCTCCCACCTCAGACTCCTGAGGAGCTGGGACCACAGGCATGCACCACCATGCTCGGCTAATTTGTTTTTTTGTTTGTTTGTTTTGTAGAAATGGGGGTCTCTCTATATTGCCCAGGCTGGTCTTGAACTCCTGGAGTCAAGCGATCCTGCTGCCTGGCCTCAAAAACTGCTAGGATTACAGGCGTGAGCCATCATGCCTGGCCTGAACGATTCAATTGTGGCTAAATTTAAAAAGCAAGGTTTTTCTTTAGGCACTTTAAATAACTAAGATTTTCTTTTTACTATTTTTCTTATGAATGAATCACATTATTAGGTTTTCTTGTGCATCGAAAAGATGAGTAAGAAATGGTTTGGGTGTGGAGGGGCTGAGGGTGGGCAGTGCTGGAGGGCACTCTGGGTCCTGGTGCCCATGGGGACGTGGCCAGAAACATCTCCCCAGACTCCCCACTATTCGAGTGTGTCTAGGCCCTGAGTGTCACTGGCTAAGACACTGGTACAGGGCAGCGGCGGGGGTTACCAAGGCAGCTGTAAAACACGGAAACCAATGGCTGCCTACAGCTGCTGGGGCATGTCTCTTTGGTTCCAGGTCAGGAAGCTCTCGGTAAGTCCCTGCTGAGCAGTTGGTGCAAAGGCTGGGTCCCAGACAAGAGAACTGAGTGAAGTCATCTTCCTGCTGCCTTGGGGTGGATTGACGGGGAGACCAAATGCAGTGGCAGGAAGATTTTCAGCCTAGTGTAGGGAGGCCCCTGGCGGCCTCTGAGCTGGGGTCAGTAGGCTGTGGCCCACAGGCCCCATCCAGCCTCCACCTGTTATTGAGGGTAACGTTTTATAGAAGCACTGCCTCTGTCATTCATGAATGTCTTGTCAATGGCAGCTTTCACGCGCAATGGCAGAGCTGCATAGTTGGAACAGAGACCTGGTTGCCCGCAGAGTCTAAAATAGTTACTATCTGGCCCTTTACAGAAAAATTTCGCCACCCCCTGCTCTATGTAGCCTTTACACAAAGTACTGCATTTGTTTTGTTAGTAAGACCAATTGCCCAGTGCATCAGCGCAGACCTGGTCATTGAGGTTGACTTAGGTGATCTAGCCCATTTCAAAATAAAATCCTTTCCGTGTGGCAAAACCCAGCATCAACTGAAGGCAAATGGTGAAATGAAAAAGAAATTGCATCCCATGTTATATAGAGCCATTCCTCTCGTATGTTTTTGTCTTTGTTTTTGGAGACAGGGTCTTGCTGGAGTACAGTGGTACGATCATGGCTTATTGCAACCTCAACCTCCTGGACTCAAGTGATCCTCCCAAGTCAGCCTCTCCAGTAGCTGGGACCACAAGTGCATGCCACCATGCCTGGATAAGTTTATATATAGTATATATTTTTATATATGTGTATATATACGTTTATACATATGTTTATATATGTTTATATATATATATATATTTTTTTTAGAGACTGGGTTTCACCATGTTACTCAGGTTGGTCTCAAACTCCTGAGCTCAAGTTATCTGCCCACCTCCACCTCCCAAAGTGCTAGGATTACAGGTGTGAACCACCACACCTGACCTCCTCTCATATGTTAAAAGCCCTTGAAAATCAACAAAAAGAGTGCTAAATCCCATGGAAAAACAAGAAAAAGATACAATAGGCAGCTTATAGAAAAGGAAATACAAATGGCTCTTAAATATATTTTAAAATGGTCAATCTTATTCACAATGAAAGAAGTGTTAAAAAGAAAGCTACAGGAGACGGCACTTCTAGCTGCCGAATCAGAAAAGAGCTGAAAGTTGAATAATAAACTTTTTAGGTCAACCAGAACTTTCAGATTGCTTGTACCACCCTAGTGAGGGCATATTTACAGTCTCAAAGATTATAGAGGTACATGCTTTCTGAGCCCACAATTCTGCGCCTAGCAATTTATCTTACAGATATGTCTGCGTACCCGTGAGACGTTGTTACAGCATACTCCTTAACGTAGCAATTCCACCCCTAAGAATGTCTTTTACAGATATGCTGGTATATTTGCAAACTGAGTATGTACGAAGTTATGGATTATAACAGCCAGTATCTGTAACTAATCTTGTATGTTGTCAGTAGGAGACTAAGTAAGTAAATTTGTCTTGTTTTTTTTTTTTTTTGAGACAGAGTCTCACTCTTGTCACCCAGGCTGGGAATGCAATGGCACAGTCTTGGCTCACTGCCTGCAATCTCCGCCTCCCAGGTTCAAGCGATTCTCCTGCCTCAGCCTCTGAAGTAGTTGGGATTATAGGCCTGTGCCACCACGCCCAGCAAATTTTTGTATTTTTAGTAGAGATGGGGTTTCACCATATTGGCTAGACTGGTCTCAAACTCCTGACCTCAAGTGATCTGCCCTCCGGGGCCTTCCAAAGTCCTGGGATTACAGGCATGAACCACTGTGCCTGGCCCAACAAGGGAGTTTTTAGCACTCATTTAAAATTTCTTTTAAAGTCATGAGTAATACCTTGTTCATACCCTTTTAGGTCATGGAATTGATTCTATCAATGAATCAATTTATAAGTTCCTCTTACTATGCTCTTCTGAATTTCTTCTCTTTTCTTTTTTTGTTTTTTGTTTTTTTTTTTTGAGACAGTCTCGCTCTCTCTCCCAGGCTGGAGTGCAGGGGTGTGATCTCAGCTCACTGCAGGTGCAGCTTCTGCCTCCCAGGCTCAAGTGATTCTCCTGCCTCAGCTTCCTGAGTAGCTCGGACCACAGGCGCCCACCACCATGCCTGACTAATTTTTGTGTTTTTAGTAGAGACAGAGTTTCACTATGTTGGCCAGGCTGGTCTTGAACTCCTGACCTCAAATGATCTGCCTGCCTCAGCCTCCCAAAGTGCTGGGATTACAGGCATGAGCCACCGTGCTAGGCCCTGAATTTCTATTCTAATAGCTTTTAACTGGATCAAATTCTCCCACCTCCATCTCAAAAATCCATCCCCTTGTGTGTGCTCATGTGCGTGTTTAGCTTGGTAGAACCATAGGTTTCACTCCCTGCTACCAAAATCTTATACCTGCACCTGTGCTGCTTTGTTTTATGTTAAAATATCTGGGAAAATAATTAGGTAGGCAGTGGGGGTAGGGCAGGGCAAAGAGGAATAACTAGAAAAATCAGCTCAAATCAACTCCAGAAACATCTGATAGCAGGTCAGAATGGGTAGTCCCATAAAAACACAAGACTCTGCTCTGTGATAAAATGTTCCTTTCCTCTGTGAAAGCCTGAATCGACCTGGACATGTGTTCCTCTCTGGGTGCTATTATATCATTGGTGGCTGAACAGTCTTCCACCAGCCACAGGGCAGTGACTCGAGAAAACAAGAGAGACATGAGGTCCCCAGGTGAAAAGTCAAGAGAAAGACTGGATTTTAGTTGGGGGAGTGACTAACTGGTCTTTCCTCACCCCCAGCCTTCTCTTTAGGATGACTATCTTGGGCCTGGAGAGACTTGCCAGCTCATAGAGTCAGCTCCTGGTCTCCCGAGGACTGACAACCCTGCCATGAGTTATTCTGAAACCTCGGAAGGGCGGGGGAGTCTAATAACCCCTCCCTTATCCCAAATGCCACACAGTTACTTGCAAGATCGGGCCATTTCTTTTACTTTTCTCTTTCTTTCTTTCTTCTTCTTCTTCTTTTTTTTTTTTTTTTTTTTTTTTTTGAGATGGAGTTTCACTCTGTCGCCAGGTTGGAGTGCAGTGGCGTGATTTTGGCTCATTGCAACCTCCGTCTCCTGGGTTCAAGTGATTCTCCTGCCTCAGCCTCCTGAATAGCTGGGACTACAGGCGTGCGCTACCACACCCAGCTACATTTTGTATTTTTAGTAGAGACGGGGTTTCACCATGTTGGCCAGGATGGCCTCGATCTCTTGACCTTGTGATCCACCTGCTTTGGCCTCCCAAAGTGTTGGGATTACAGGCGTGAGCCACCGCACCTGGCCAAGATCAGACCATTTCTTTGCAACTGCAAAGACACTGTTCCCCATAAAGCATCCTTTTCCCAAAGGCTGCTATTGCTTTCAGTTCTGGTTGGTCATTCATACATTTTGGAATGCTTTCTGTTCCTGGGATATAGTGCATTGGAGAGAGAGTGGATGAATCGACGGACACAGTTCCACTCTGCTGGAAGTGACCGGTGTTGTTTAGTTACAGTTGTTGGTACATGCCCCTGGTACAGTGCGAGGGTAGCCGGGAGTAAATTCAATAAAGGATAGGCTGGGTGCAGTAACTCACGCCTGTATTCCGAGCACTTTGGGAGGCTGAGGCAGGTGGATCACCTGAGGTCAGGAGTTCAAGACCAGCCTGGACAACATGGTGAAAGCCTGTCTCTATTAAAATACAAAAAATTAGCTGGGTGTGGTGGTGGGAGCCTGTATTCCCAGCTACTCAGGAGGCTGAGGCAGAAGAATCACTAGAACCTGAAAGGCGGAGGTCTCAGTGAGCCAGGATTGTGCCACTCACTGCACTCCAGCCTGGGTGACAGAGCAAGACTGTCTCAAAAAAACAAACAAACAAAAAACCCCCCAAAACCCAACCAACCAACCCAACAAAAAACATTAGCAACAAATGTCAAAGTGTTAAGAACCTTAGCACGTAGAGGACTCTCATAAAAACCAACACAAGACAAATACTCTAATGGCCTAACTGGGCAAAGGACATAGTGGGTGAGTCACAAGAGAGGCATCACTTAAGTCCACACAAAAACATCCCAAACCTCACTAACACATCCCTGGTAGAATTCCATGACCTCTTCTCTTGCTTCTGAAGGTTAGGGATCCTGTACCAGACAGGGTGGGGGCAGGGTAGAAGGGGAGAAATCTCAAAAATTCAGGATTGTTCTTCCCATTCAGTTCCCATCCCAAAGCCTTCTCCTCCGTGACAGGGGCAGCGCTCTGCTCACTTCCTGTCTCAGGCATCTGTTGTCCATTGGCCACCACTACTCCCCATTCCGATAAGGACATGTCTTTCGCTAGGCTGATGGTGTGGGCGATGGAGTCAATTTCACCAGTTGTTGAGGTGGGTTTGTATGCTGCTGTTGCTATGGTTACCTGCAGAGCCCCACTGGCTTTGAGGCCTCTGGTGCTGTCTGCTGCTGGAGTGTCAGAGGCTTTTTTTCCATGCTCTGCTCCACGCTCATCTTCTGTCCTTCTCTACCTACCTAAACCACAGTCTTATTTCTCCACACTTGCCCACCCCATCCTGCCCTCTGTGACAGATGGCTGTGCTACCCGCTTGCTGCCTGCTTGTCCGATGGTGGTGGCACTGGGGGTAGTTTTCTGTTGTCCTGAGTCTCATGCAGGCCTGGTGTGTCTGGACCTCAGGGTTGAAGCTTTCAGTTATTCTGCTCCTTCCCTCCAGGACAGCCAGCCTGTCTCTTGCCTCTGTAACAGGTTTTGTGCAGGACGAGTTCCCTGCCCCTTTCCAGCAGCTGTGGACCTCCAGGGGTGTTTGTGTAGAATCCTGAGCAAGGACCATGTGTATTGTGTGTGTTTATGGCTGACTCACCAATCGATTCCATCCGTCTGTTTGTCTGTTTATTTTGACACCTATACCGTGCTGCCTTGATGATTGTGGCTTCCTCATAGGTCTTAAAGTCAGATGGTAGAAGTCCTGCAACTGTGTTAATCACTTTCAAAGTTGAGTTTGCCTTTCTAGATCCTTTACTGTTTTTTTGTTTTTAAATTAAATTTAATTAATTTTTCTGAGATAGGGTCTCACGCTGTCTCCCAGTGGGGAGTGCAGTGGCACGATCACAGCTCACTGCAGCCTCGGCTGCCTAAGCTCAAGTGATTGTTCCACCTCAGCCTCCTGAGTACCTGAGACCACAGATGTGCTCCACCATGCCCAGCCAAATACTATTTTTTTAATTTGTAGAGACAAGGTCTTGCTATGTTGCTCAGGCTGGTCTCAAGCTCCTAGGTTCAAGGGATCCTCCCAAAATGCTGGGATTACAGGCGTGAGCCACCCCGCCTGGCCTACTGAATTTAAGAAACAGTGTATAAATGTCTACCAAAAAAAGACTGCTAAAATTTTGATTAGATTTCATTAAATCTATAGATCAGTTTGGGGAAGAATTGATATCTATCTTTTTTTTTTTCTGAGACGGAGTCTCGCTCTGTTGCCCAGGCTGGAGTGCAGTGGTGCAATCTTGGCTCACTGCAAGCTCCGCCTCCCGGGTTCACGCCATTCTCCTGCCTCAGCCTTCCAAATAGCTGGGACTACAGGTGCCTGCCACCATGCCTGGCTAATTTTTTTGTATTTTTAGTAGACACGGGGTTTCACTGTGTTAACCAGGATGGTCTCGATCTCCCGACCTCGTGATCCGCCCACCTCAGCCTCCCAAAGTGCTGGGATTACAGGCGTGAGCCACCGCACCCAGCCACGGTATCTTAATAATATTGAGTCTTCTTAAAAACCCGTCAACACGGTATCTCTCTTGATTTATGTAAGTATTCTGCAATTTCTCCAGAAATGTTTTATAATTTTCAGTGTGCCAGCTTTGTACATTTTTTGTCAGACATATCCCTAAGTGTTTCATATTTTTTATGTCACTGCAAATGGTATATTTATTTCGATTTCTTATTGTTTGTTGCTAGTATTTTGCATATTGATTTTTTGGTGTATTGACTCTGTATTCTGCAGCCTTGTCAACTCACTTATTCTAATAGCAGCTTTGTAGATTCCATATGATTTTCTATAGAGATGATCACATCATGGATTCTCCGAGTATGTTTTATGATTCCATTGTATCTCCTTTGTTGGTTATTAACTATAACTCATTGTACTATTTTAGTGGTTGTTTTAGGGCATCTACTATATATCTTTACCTTATCACAGTTTTCCTTCCGGTGATGTTATACCACCGCATACGTATCCTGTAAGGATCTGAAACGGCAGACTTCCAGTCTCTCCCCCAAGCCCTTGTGCTATTGTTGTTATATGTTTTGCTTTGACATACATTATACCCCATGACCCATTGTTATTATTTTGCTCTAAACAGTTGATTGTTGTTTATTAGCTAAGGATTTTAAAAGGCATTTGCACTATACTATTTATCATTTCTGGGGTTTTTCAGTATCTACTCTGTCATTTTGCTGAGAAAGGAAGTCTTATCAGTGGTTCTTCCATTGTGAACAGTCCTCAAACCAAGATAAATGCGTGAATAGTTGATGTTTGAATGTACAAGGATATCAATTGTACTGCAGCCAATCCAACTAGGCAATTGATGGCCAGTTACTTACTTTGTAAAGTTGGACTGTCTCATCACTATATTGGAGATATTACTAACACTGTTTCATTTTATTATTTTATTTTAAAAATGATTTTATTTTATTTCATTATTATTTTATTTTATTTTATTTTGAGACAGGGTCTAGCTCTGTCACCCAGGCTAGCGTGTAATGGTACGATTATGCCCCACTGCAGCCTCAAACTCCTGGACTCAAGCAATCCTCCTGCCTCGGCCTCCTGAGTAGCTCGGACTAGAGGCGCATGCCATCATGCCTGGCTAATTTTTTTTTTTTAATCTAGAGACGGGGTCTCACCATGTTGCCCAAGCTGGTCTCAAACTCCTGAACTCAAGCCATCCTCCAGAGATAATACATTTAGTTGAAGCAATAACTTATTTCCACATGCCTTAATCATATCTTTAGATACTTCAATTATACTTTCTATATATTTTCTCATAATATTGTTCCCTAGTTATTCAATGTAAACAAGTCTCACCTTGTTTACAATATTATAAGTTCCTTGCAGATGGTATGTGTATTTCACAGTTCTCTGGTACTCTCACGTTCCTAAGCCTGGTATACGATAGATATTTTCTGAATACATATACTGGAATTATGAAGTAATGGAAATTGGAGTAAACTTATGGCTCTGGGACTTTCAAAACTCTGAAGTAGCCAAAAACGTATACAACAAGTCCTAACGATCATTTAAATGAAGTCACCAAAATAGTGTATGGGCCACACCTCTTTCTGCTTCCCAGAACCTGTGAATCAGAGTTCCTTATCTATCAGGTTGGTATGCAGAGTCTAATAAGAGCTGGCAGCCTCGGCCCTGCTTTCACATCCAGAGTTCAGAGGTTGTCGGGTTAGCGTGGCCCTCCTGTCCTGTAAGCAGAGTCAGAATCGACTCCAACATTCCCCTCGCTTACAGCACCTTTCAAATGCCTGCATGAGCCAAGGGCAGTAGGATTCAGAGAAGTGTCAGATGTGGTTCCTGCCCTCAGGAAGCTCACTGTGGAGCTGGTGTACGGAAAAGGCAAAGGCCTCTGGCCTCACAGTCACCCACCACCTTCCTTCCTTATTTGCCCCACTGAAATGTCAGCCAAGTCAACACACTTCCTTTTGGAGCTCGCTACAAGTACAGACTGTCTCCAGCTCACTGCCTGAAACTTGGCAATTCTTTTCTTTCTCTCTCAGACTCATTAACTGAGCTTCCCGACCCACCTCTTGTGTGCCAGGTGAATTTCTCCATAGCTCAAATCCTTAAATAATGATTTTTGGAGGCTTGCAAGTGTTGAGGGCTACAGGTTGAAGGGCAAATGAAAGAAAAATAATGAAATGCATTCTATAGTTTTAGGACTCGAGAAGACATCCGGCCTCTTCTGTCTCCTGCATTGACACCGCCTGCATTCAGGATTTCATCACCACCCACCAGAATGATTGCAAAAGCCTCAACATAGCTCCTGTTCTCTGGACTCTCCTGACTCCAGTTTATTCTTCACACTCTGCACAAGAGCAACCTTTTCACCATGCAGCTCCAGTCATGCTCCCCTGCACAGAAACCCTCAGAGGCTCCCCACTGCACAGAAGGGGATCAAGCCTTTCCAAGAAGAAGCATTCAAATCACATCAACTACGTCTGATGAGCAACACTGATATGACTCCCAGGATATCTACTGAGGAGTTTTATATATATTTATTCATTTAGATACATATTATTATTACTATTATTATGTTTATTGCTATTTTTGAGACAGACTTCCGCTTTGTCGCCCAGGCTGGAGTGCAGTGGACAAGCTTTTGTGAGTTGGACAAGCTTTTATAAAGTCATGAAAACATTACCAGACAAGATCAGCTATAATGAAAGATGAATTCAAAAAAACTCCAAAATTCTAGATCTTAATTGTGCTATTTCTTTTGTAATTTTATTTATTTACTTTTCTTATTACAGAACAATTCAAATTATGGCAGAAAAAATAAGAAAAGGCAGACAACTGCATACACGGCCACATACGACCAACTTGACATATTCCCTATTCAATGACAACTACTTCTTGATCTTCTTCTAGTAAAACATGAATCATATGATATCTACTACTTGAAAGCAACTCCATTTTATTTACGCAGTCCTCTGCTGTTTAACATTTAGGTTGATTTCGACAAATCTCATGTTTTGTGCGCTTATGTTTTCACCACTTTTTTGCTATCAGTAGGGGCACAGAAGCAGTAACAACTAGATAAAATGGATAGGAAATAAAAAATAAAAGGTTTGGAAAAAGACCCCTACAGTTCTCAAAAATGGCTTAAAAATACTTAAAGACACATAAAAAGGTGTGAAAACACCCCCAAGTGCACTTATACCTTATATTAAAAAAGCAAACTGAAATTGGTGGCTAAGGATATTTGTCTTCAAAGAAAGCATTGTCTTCTCAGCTGCTTTTGGCCATCACCCGCAATCTTTCAGACTGAAATGCCTGGTAGTACAAGAAGGAGACTCCACACCTTAGTGATATTGATTTATCCAACTCATGAACATGGTATATCTCTCCATGGATTTAGTTCTTTAATTTCTCTAAGCAATAGTTTGTGGGTTTCCATATACAAGCTGGAGACAATGTTATTTACTCTCTCAGTGATGAGAAATGTGCTGTTCTCTACAATTTCATACCAGAATCATACTACCATGTAGCAAATTTAACAGTTTGGGTCCACTTCTCTTCCAAGCTCATTTAAAAACATCAGGTATCTTCTGCTCTGTCATCCCTCTGCCCATCTTTAATGCCAACATCACACTGTCTTGATTACTGTTACTTCATATTAAGTCTCACAATCAGGAAGTCTTGTGCTTCCAACTCAGTTCTGTTTTGACTATACTAGGTCTTTTGCATTTACATGTGAATTTTGGAATACTTTTGTCAATTTCTACAAGCAAGCCTGCTGGAATTTTGATCTGGAGAGACTTCACACCTTAGTGATACTGATTTCTCCAACCCATGAATAGGGTATATCTCTCCATTGATTTAGTTCTTTAATTTCTCTAAGCAATGGTTTGTGGTTTTCCATATACAAGTCCTTCACACCTTTTGTTAGATTTATCCATAAGTATTGCTTTTTAATGTAATTTCAAATGACTTTTTAAAAAATTTTAATTTCTAATTGTTTATTGTGAATGTATAGAAATAGAACTAACTTTTGTGTAGCGGTGTTTTGTGTACTACAACCAACCTACACACATATGGCTGATGTTCAAAAGGCATAAGAGCAAGTCAGTGAAGGTAATCTTTTCAATAAAGGATGCTGGAATAATTGGATATGCATATATAGAAATGAACAAAACCCCAAAACAACCTTCAATTCGTGCCTCACATTATAAACAAAATTCATTCAAAATGGATCACAGCCATAAATGTAAACCCTAAAGCTATAAAACTTCTAGAGGAACGCATAGAAATAAACCTTTGTAACCTTAGGCTAGGCAAATATTTCTTAGACATGACACCAAAAGCCCAAAACACAACATAACAAATTAATAAATTAGACTTCATAAAAACTAAAAGCTTCTGCTTTTCAAAAGACACTGCTAAGAGAAAGGATAAGCCACAGAATCTGAGAAAATATTTGCAAATCATATACCAGATTAGGGCCTTGTATCCAGAGTATATAAAGAACTCCCAAAATTCAATAATGATACAACTCAATTTTTTATTCTTAAGACAGACTCAAAAAAAAAAAAAAAAAAAAAAGTCTCGTTCTGTGGCCCAGGCCGGAGTGCAGTGGTGCAATCTCAGCTCACTGCAACCTCTGCCTCCAGGGTTCAAGGGATTCTCCTGCCTCACCCTCCTGAGTAGCTGCCATTACAGGCATGGGCTACCACAGCTGGCTAATTTTTATATTTTTAGTAGAGAAGGCATTTTACCATGTTGACCTGGCTGGTCTCCAACTCCTGGCCTCAAGTGATCTGCTCACGTTGGCCTCCCAGAGTGCTGGGATTACAGGTGTGAGCCACCACACCCAGCTGATACAACTCAATTTTTAAAAGAGCAAAAAAGAGATAAACAGACACTACCAGAGAAGATATATACATGGCAAATAAGCACATGACAAGATGCTCAACATCGCTAGCTGTCAGAAAAATGCAAATTAAAACTACAAGGAGAAACCCCCTACATACCTATTAGAATGGGTGAAATTAAAAAGATTCATCATACCAAGGGCTGACAAGGGTGTGAAGGAACTAGAACTTCCCTACACTGCTGTGGGAATGTAAAATGGTACAGCAACTTTGGGAAATGGTTTAGCAGTTTCTTTAAAAATTAAACTTCTGAGGCCAGGTGTGGTGGCTCATACCTGTAATCCCAGCACATTGGAAAGCCAAGGCAGGCAGATTACCTGAGGTCAGGAGTTGCAGACCAGCCTGGCCAACATGGTAAAACCCCATGTCCACTAAAAATACAAAAATTATCCAGGTGTGGTGGTGCATGCCTGTAGTCCCAGCTACTCGGGAGACTGAGGCAGGAGAATCGCTTGAACCCGAGAGGCAGAGGTTGCAATGAGCAGAGATGGAGCCACTGCATTCCAGTCTGGGTGACGGAGTGAGATTCTGTCTCAAAATAAATAAATTTTAAAAATAAATAAATAAAAATTAAAAATCAAACACCTGAGAGGTCAAGGCTACAGTGAGCTATGATCATGCTACTGCACTCCAGCTTGGCCAACAATGATGGGACACTGTTTAAAAAAAAAAGAAAAAATTAAGCATACACTTGCCATATAGGACAGCCACTCTACTCCCAACTATTCTCTACCCATGAGACATGAAAGCATGTGTCCATCAGAAACCTGTATGTCAGTGTTCAGAGCAGCTTTCTATGTGATAGTCACAAACTGGAAACAAACCAGATGTCCCAATGTCCCTTAACAAGTGAATGGTAAACAAATGGTGGGCTAGCCGTGGGTAGAATGCTACTCAGTGTTAGAAACCAGTGAACTTTTTTTTTTTTTTTTTTTAAGATACAGAGTCTCCCTCTGTCACCCATGCTGGAGTGTAGTGATGTGATCTCGGCTCACGGGTTCACACCATTCTCCTGCCTCAGGCTCCCGAGCAGCTGGGACTGCAGGAGCCGGCCAACACACTCGGCTAATTTTTTTTGTATTTTTAGTAGAGACGGGTTTTCACCGTGTTAGCCAGGATGGTCTCGATCTCCTGACCTCGTGATCTGTCCACCTCGGCCTCCCAAAAGTGCTGGGATTACAGAGGTGAGCCAGTGCGCCAGGCCCCAATGAACTATTTATACAAATTACAACATGGATAAATTCTCAGAATAATTACTGTCTGTGAAAGAAGCCAAACAAGAAAGAGCTCCTACTGTATAATTCTATTCATAAAAAATTCTAGAAAGTGCATCAAATTGATAGTGACCAAAAAAACAGATGAATGGTTGCCTGGGAGATGGGTGAGGTGGGAGGTGAGGATTGTGCAGGGCATGAGGAAGTCTTTGGGAGTGACGGTTGTGTTCACTCTGGGTGGTGGCAATGGTTTCATGAGTCTGTATGCATTTACCTCCAAACTTACCAAAGTGTGCAACTTCAACATATGCAGTTTATTGTCTGTCAATTATACCTCAATAAGGCCATTAAAGGAAAAAAAAAAAAAAAACCCATAGACTGGGTGTGGTGGCTCACGCCTGTAATCCCAGCACTTTGGAAGGCCGAGGCGGGCGGATCACAAGGGCAGGAGTTTCAGATCAGCCTGACCAACATGGTGAAACCCCGTCTCTATTAAAAATACAAAAGTTACCGGGTGTTGTGGCGGGCGCCTGTAATCCCAGCTCCTCAGGAGGCTGAGGCAGGAGAATCGCTTGAACCCCGGAGGCGGAGGCTGTAGTGAGCCGAGATCGCGCCACTGCACTCCAGCCGGGGCGACAGAGTGAGACTCCATCTCAAAAAAGAAAACAAAAAAGAAAGAAAAAGAAAAAAAACATTGAGAGCTTTGGGAAAGGAAGGCAGCAACACCTTTCTAAGGTCAAAGAGCAAGGCTGTGCAGCTGATGAGGTTAGAGATCTCACAGTGGTGCTCCCTATCCACTCAGTCTTTAAGGAGACACCTCCTCTCTGCAGGGCTCTGACTGAGGCTGCATTTCACTTTCACATTGTGCAATCCAGCTGCCCCAGCTGCCAGCTCTCGGGGTCCTGTGACACTGCTAGCCAGCTGGGAGGAAGCAACCAGGTCACCAACATAACTCTGCTTCTCAGATGTGAGGGAAAATCCAAGCATCAGAGTCTCATGAAAACGAAACTTCACGAAAATTCGCAGAGCTGGGGTGGGGGTGGGGTGGGGGGGTGGCGTTCGGGCCGCACCAGCCAGCAGCAACTGTGCGTGGAATGGCTTAGGCCAGGGCCTGGGCAGACTGGCCCGACTGGATGTAAATTATTGGGGTCTCGCTGAAAAACACACACAGAGCGTGGAATTACTAACTCCGATAGAGAGTCCATGGATGGCCTTCAGTGGGTCTTTGATCCCGAAATCATATGCACATTTTGTAAGTATGTGCATTCACGCATTTTTCCGGGGAGGGAGTTCTAGCTTTCATCAGACCCTCCAAGAGCTCCCTGACTATAAAAAGATAAAGAAGCGCTGGCAAGGATAGCGTTAGACCCAGCTACCGTTTCTCCTCCTTCTCTGGCTCCCGGTACAAAACCCCTAGGAATCGCTCTTTCCATCCTCCCTGCCAAGATCAGAGCCCCGCGACCCGCTTTCTTCTCGAATACAAGCGATCACCAGATTTCTTCCCCCTTTTCATGCGAGTGTAGACTCCAGGCTGGCCCCCACCCCCACCCCCACCCGATCCCGACGGCCTCTGCTGGTTTCCTGATCGTTTAAGAATTGGAAGTTGTTTCCAGGTCCCCAAGTGCGCAACTTGCCCGACGCTTTTCCCCCCGGGACACAGCTCCTCCCCACCCTCCCAGCTCCCACTGACAAAATTTACTTTTGCCTGGGAGTCGGGAGGGTAGTTTCTCCCGGACCCCTCCGAGGACCGCGTGCGGTGCAACAGCCGCACTGCTGTCCCAGCGCCTGGGAGAAGCGCACTCGCCCGTGTCTCCCAACTGCTGGACGCTGCCGGCGCCGAGCTCCGGTGGCCAAAGGGGGCTTCGCAGAACTGCTCCTGACCTCGGCCTCGGAGACCCCAGCCTGACCGCCCGCTCCCTTACGTGGGTGACCCGGGCGCAGCGGCGGCGCTCTTCTTGCGACCCCGGCTCCCGGCACGTGTCCCTCCTGCCGGGCGCCGCGCCCCCTCCCCGGCACTGGCCTGCGCGCACCGCGCTCCCGAGGGCACCGACGCCCCGCACGGCCGGGGGAGATGGGGAGCCCGGTTCCCTACAGCTCCACGCCCCGGCCCCCTCTCGGGTCCCGCCCGGGCGCCCCTGCTCCCAACTCCCTACCCCGCGTCGCTGGCGGCCGGAGCAGCAGCAGCAGCAGCAGCGCCGGGAGGCCGAGGGTCCGGCAGCCGCGCGCCCGCCGCGGGGCCATGGCCGCAACTCCACAGGGCCCTGCTGGACTGCCCCGGCGAACGCTGCCCAGGCCCGGGGGAGGTGGCGAGCGCGGCTCTGGGACCTGCGGCCCCGCCAGGCGCAGTCGCTTTCGCTTTTGCTTTGGCCCCCGAGGGTTCCGAGAGGTGCAGAGCGGTGACAGATCCGTGACTCAGCGTCCCCACCCCTGCTGGCGAAGGAGCCCTGCGGACCGCCGCGGCCCCGCATAGCCACCCCTGTCCCCGGGACGCACGGGCCGTGCTCGGTGGGGACCAAGGACTTTACCCACGCAAGCCCGAGAACCTCCCGGTCCTCCGCGCTCCTCGTGCTCCGGGACCTCCAGTGTGCACTGGGTCTGGTGTCCCCACCGCGGAGAGAGTGGGCAAAGTCATCAGACAGCAGACTCTCTCCAGAACCCTCTGCGGCTCGGATCCACTCGACCTTGCCCCGCGCGGGTCGCCTCCAGCTGCTCCGCCTTCGACTTTCCTGGTCTCTCTCCGGGGCCCTGCGCTCGGTTCCGAGCTGCCAGCCTGGGTGAGTGCCGGCGGTGGTGTCGCCGCGGTGCGGAGGCGCTGGCATCTGCCTGGTGCACTCAGGCCCGGGCGGAGCGCAGCCCCTGCCACCTGCTGGCTCCCGCGGCGCCCGGCGCCCGCTGGGGTCCCAGCTCTGCCACTTCGCCGAATTCCTACTGCAGCTTTGCTCCCCCAGAAAATGCCTCATATTAGAAGGACAGGGGGCCGAGTGGGGTGACGGGGGAGAGGAGCCACAGTGCTTCAACTCTGCGCCTCGCTTCCTTAGGTTCTTCCAGGCTACCATCCCCCTCTTTGGCAGGTGGGGTTTTTCTTTCTTGGGGTCTCAAGTGAAGCCTGAGAACTGGGTCTGTAAGCTCCCAAGTGCAGATTCTCAGGTCTGGGGGTCACATTGGACAGGACGAGACATCTCCAAGCCTCGGTCATTGTCTCTTAAAATCTCACGACGTGTTTATGAGGCTTTTGTGACATACTTGCAAATTCTCTTTGAAAACGAAATAATCTGTACAACAATCCCCCAAGACACAGGTTTACCTATATAACAAACCTGCACATATAACCCTAAACTTAAAATAAATAAAAGTTAAATAAAAGAATTTAGGACCGGGCGCAGTGACCACTCCCGTAATCCAACCACTTTCGGAGATCAAGGCAGGTGGATCGCCTGAGGTCAGGAGTTCGAGACTAGCCTGGCCAACATGGTGAAACCCTATTTCTACTAAAAATACAAAAATCAGCTGGGCGTGGTGGCGGGTGCCTGTAATCCCAGCTACTCCAGAGACTGACGCAGGAGAATTGCTTGAACCCGGGAGGCTGAGATTGCAGTGAGCTGAGATCGCGCCACTGCATTCCAGCCTGGGCAACAGAGTGAGACTCGGTCTCAAATGTAAAATAAAATAAAATAAAACAATCAAAAGAATTTAATGGCGTAAAAACGTAGGTTGTTATACATCCCCCTTCCCCCACCCCACGCACACAGTGGGAAAAGAGTAGATGAAAGCTTTTCCTACAGTCATGTTGAGCCTAATGACCTTTCTGTTAATGCCAGCTGGTATGTGCCTCGGTGGTCCCATAAGATTATAATTCCGTGTTTTTACTGTAACTTTTCTATGTTTAGAGACACAGATCCTCACCACTGTGTTACAGGTGCCTGCAGTATTCAGCAAGGCTTGGTGCTGCACAGCTTTGCAGTCTCAGAGCAACAGGCTAGGTCGTGTGGTGTGGCCTCAGTGCGTAGCAGGCTATGCCATGCAAATTGTGTAAGTCCTCTGTGATGTTGGCCAAATGAGGAAATCATCTGACAAGCTTCTCAGAAACTATCTCTATTAGTAAGTGAGGCATGACTGTACTTGCTCCTCTTTCCCTAAAAAGCTTAAAATTGGCATAAATGTAAAACATACTGAACAAAGGAATGCAGAGGATTGGAAATCCCACTTAGATCCAACCTGTAAATATAATCAGTAGTCAACATTTTGTGTGTTTCACGTTTGTGAAAGCTTCTTTTGTTATGGACATTTTCAAATATCAAAAGTAGAGCCCAGATGCGGTGGCTCACGCTTGTAACCCCAGCACTTTGGAAGACAGAGGCAGGAGGATCGCTTGAGCCCAAGAGTTGGAGACCAGCTCGGCCAGCACAGTGAGACCCCATCTCTATAAAAACTTTAAACAAAATTAGCCTGATGTGGTGGCACTTGCCTATAGTCCCAGCTGCTTGGGAGGCTGAGTCGGGAGGACTGTTTAAGCCCGGGAGTGAGGTTTGAGGCTGCAATGCGCTATGATGGTGCCACTGCATTCCAACCTGGGCAACAGAGCCAGACCCTGTCTCTTAAATAATAATAATAATAATAAAGTAGAAAGAATAATAAACCTACCATGTGGCAGTGACCACACAAGGTCCGTTCTTTTTTCTAAGCCGAATAGCCACCCTTATTCCAACTGGGGAAATCCCACATTATTCAATCTCCCTCAATACTTAAGAATATATCGCAAGATGATAAGATCAAATTTAAAAATTAACAATATTCCTTAATATTGTCAAATATATTCAGGCCTTATTGAATGCAGTCTGAGCATGCCATGTATAAAATAGAGCATTTTTTATTCTATGAACATTTATGAAGTAGAGATTTCTCCATTCTTATAGATTCTTTGTAAAAGTTTTTAATGGTTGCAGATTATCATAGTTTAACATCCCCTCTATTATTTTAATATTAAAAATAACATTGTCATAAATATCTTTCTACAAAATCTTGTGAATTTAACATTGTTTAGAATAGATTTCCTACAGTGGAACTATTGAGTCAACTGGTAGGGAATATTTTTAAAGGCTTTTTTTTCTTTTAAACAAATATTTCTATCTTGCTTTCCAAGTCTTGTATTAATATACCTTCTAACTAGCATCGTGTTAAAAAGTATCCATTTTACTGCATTCTGGCCAAAAGTACATTTTAAAATTTGAAAATAAAATTTTAAATTTGGTATGCTTAAAAGAACTTTATTTCATTACATATATATGTGTTGTTAAACAATGTAAATTTCAAACATACTTTGAAGTATAGCAATCAATAAATATAGTGGATATCCATGAGCCTATGGCCTCATCCTGTCAAATCTTAATATGTCGCTCAATGTTTGCTTCAGATATTTTTTGGAATAAAAAAAATTACAGATAAAGTTGAAGCCCCTTTGTATTCCTGCATCTTTCTCTTCCTCTGTCTTCTACCTTCTCGCAAGTAATGTTTCTTGAAATTGGTACTCATTATTCCCAGGCGTTCTTAGACCCCTTTTCCATGTGTATGTCCATGTGCAACAGACAGTATGGTTTACATGTTAAAAAATTCATATGAATAAGGCTGGGTGCAGTGGCTCACGTCTGTAATCCCAGCACTTTGGGAGGCTGAGGCGGGAGGATCACTTGAGGTCAGGAGTTCGAGACCAGCCTGGCCAACATGATGAAACCTCATCTCCACTAAAAATACAAAAATTAGCAGGATGTGGTGGTATGCACCTGTAATCCCAGCTACTTGGGAGGCTGAGGCACAAGAATTGCTTGAACCTGGGAGGTGGAGGTTGCAGTGAGCTGAGATTGCTCCACTTCACTCCAGCCTGGGCGATAGAAAGAGACTCAAAGTCATCTGAATAGTACCATACAGGTTGAGCGCTCCTGATCTCCAAATCCAAAATCCAAAATGGTCCAAAATCCAAAACTTTTTGAGCTCTGACATTACACCACAAGTGGAAAATTCCACACCTGATCTCGTGTGGGGTGGGTTGCAATCAAAACACAGGCACATAACACACTGTTTATTCAGCATCCCCAAAGGGAAAAAGACTCTCCCAGCCACCTTCAGCTGAGAGATATCTTTTCTGTGCACACCCAGATTCCCCCATGCAAGCACACACACAAAGGGTGGTAAAATGGCATGTGTGCTGGTTGAACACACCCATGACAGGTCCCCACAATCCCCCATATGGAGCCAAGGCCTGCCCCTGTGCACTTCTCATTGTGATATTTTTGCTTATTCTCTGCTCTCTGGTCTAATGATATTGTTAAAAATGTTGGCCGGGTGCAGTGGCTCACGTCTGTAATCCCAGCAGGTGGGTCACTTGAGCTCAGGAGTTCAAGACCAGCCTGGGCAACATGGCGAGACCCCTCTACTAAAAATATGAAAATTAGTCTGCTGTGGTGGCACGTGCCTGTGATCCCAGCTACTCAGGAGGCTGAGTCACAAGAATCGCTTGAACCCAGGAGGCCGAGGTTGCAGTGAACCGAGATCGCGCCACCGCACTCCAGCCTGGGTGAAAGAGCAAGACTCTGTCTCAAAAAAAAGAAAAAAAGAAAAAAGAAAATGTCACAAAGGTCTGCAGATACCCCTCGTGCCTCAGCCTCACGAGTAGCTGGGATTACAGGCACCCGTCATCATGCCCAGCTAATTTTTGTATTTTTGAGAGACAGGGTTTCACCATGTTGGCCTGGCTGGTCTTGAACTCCTGTCCTCAGGTGATCCACCCACCTCAGCCTCCCAAAGTGCTAGGATTACAGTGGTGAGCCCACGCTCCTGGTCTTTTTTTTTGTTTTAGACGGAGTTTCACTCTTATTGCCCAGACTGGAGTGCAATGGCACAGTCTCGACTCACTATAACCTTTGCCTCCCCAGTTCAAACAATTCTCCTGTCTCAGCCTCCCAAGTAGCTGGGATTACAGGTGACCACCACCACATCTGGCTAATTTTTGTATTTTTAGTAGAGATGGGGTTTCTCCATGTTGGCCAGGCTGGTCTCGATCTCCTGGTCTCAGGTGATCCACCCACCACGGCCTCCCAAAGTGCTGGGATTACAAGTGTGAGCCACTGCGCCTGGCCTCTTTTTTCTTTTTCTAAAATTTTTTTAGAGATGACGTCTCACTCCATTGCCCAGGCTGGAGTTCAGTGGTGTAATCCATAGCTCACTGCATCCTTGCACTCCTGGACTCAAGCAATCCTCCTGCTTCAGCCTTCCAAGTAGCTGGGCCTATAGGTGTGCACCCCACACCTGGCTGATATTTATTTATTTATTTATTTATTTCTAAAGATGAGGTCTCACTATGTTGCCAAGGCTGGTCTCACACTCCTGGCCTCAAGCCATCCTCCCACCTCAGCTTCCTGAGTAGCTGAGATTACATGTATCATCAGGGACATCTTTGCTGATTAGTCTCACAAACATTTTGTACCAGTGGCTTGTGTCACTGTAGGGAGGGTGGACTGGATGACGACTGCAAGATTTTGTTATTCTTTGACAACCGCTCTGCTCATCCTCCAGCTGAAACTCTCATTAAAAGTAATGTTTATGCCATGGGCTTTCTTCCAAACGTGACTTCATTACTTCAGCCATGTGACTAGGGTATCCTTAGGTCAATGGATATCAATGGAAAGTAAATATGGGAACACTGCAAGCTAGCAGCAGTGAACAGAGGGGTGAGTGTGGAAGTTTTCAAAAGGCATTTAGCATGAAAGATGCCAATGCAGTTTCTAATGCTTGGAACACAGAGACTAACGACATAGCCATGTGTGCATGGCACAACCTCTGGTCTGCGACTATGTTCAGTGATGACGATGAACAAGGTGATGACGTGGAAGCATTCCATACGTGAAGTGGGAGAAAAAATGGTGTCTGACCTCCCTACACAGGCAAAAAAATATACCTTCAGAGTGTGTCAGCATGCTGGAAGAAGTGGATATACAAGTTTTTAACATCCATACTGAGGCTCCAGTTGTTCGTTCATTGACCGATGATGAACAATGGCAAAACGGTTCTGAACCAAGGTGCTTGTGGTAACAGTGATGATGAAGATAATGCTGTTATCACTGCAGAACAAGCACCTACAGGCGCCATGATGAAAGTATGCCACGGGCTCATTGAAGGACTAGAACGTCTTGTGTTTGAGGCAGGATAAGCAAGATGAGGACACTGGACCAACTTGTCCCCTTGTGTGAAGCCCTGCAGAATCCTTTTGCAGAGTCTCCTTTTGCTTGCAACTCTCCTGCGTCAGCACCTAGCACTTTTGCAAGATAAGCCACCCTACAGGATACCAGCTGATGGCCAGATGGTTACAAGTTGATGCTGCCCGATTCAGCCCAGGAAAGAGAACAAAAGCCCCTTATTCATGATGTAGCTTCCCCAATCTCCAGCCAATCGGCACCAAAAGCCTAAGAAGCTATTAGCTACGAACTCCTGCCTTGAGGGTAGAGACTTCTCCAGGGTTCTGCGTGTGCAGCTAGGCTCTAGGCTTAAGGTTTAGCTTATAGTGACCTTTTCCTTTTTTTTTTCTTTGAGGCAGGGTCTTACTCTGTTGCCCTGGCTGGAGTGCAGTGGCATGATCCCAGCTCACTACAGCCTTGAGCTCCCAGGCTCAGGTGATCCTCCCACCTAAGTCTCCTGAGTAGCTGGTAGCTGGGATCAAAGGCACCTGCCACCACGCCCAGCTAATTTTTTGTGTGTATTTTTAGCAGAGATGGAGCTTCACCACGTTGGCCAGGCTAGTCTCAAACTCCTGACCTCAGGTGAACCGCCTGCCTTGGCCTCTCAAAGTGCTGGGATTACAGGCGTGAGCCACCGACCCCAGCCTACAGTAATCTTTTAATCAGAACACAGCATCATAGGTGGAGCTGGAAGCCCACTGTCATGGTTGCTGTTGTCCGTCAACTGATTCAGGGCTCTGATGACGCCACTGGGCTGCTTAGTGACCCTGAACACATTATGTTTTCACTGGTTTAATGCTATGTCATATTTTTTACTGTTAAGTACTCATGTGTGAATAAGTGTAAGAAAACAATTGCTTATAAAGGTAGCACATAAATTCAGAGTCAGGAATGCTGGTGATGGCAATCATCCGTAGATGTTCACGTGGGTGACTACAGTGGCGATAACTTTGCTTTCTGGGTCTTCAATAGACTCAAACTGTTTCATGCACAAATTATTAAAAATATTGTATGAAACTATGTGTAGTTTATAGGCTATGTGTATGGGGTACATATGAAACATAAATGAATTTTATCTTTAGACTTAGGTTCCATTCCCAAGATATCTCATTGTGTATATGTGAATATTCCAAAATGTGAAAAAATCTGAAATCTGAAATATTTCACATTCCAAGCATTTCAGATAAGGGAGACTCAACCTGCATGTCATGTCATTTCAAAACTTTCTTTTTCCCTTAGCATTAATTTCTCCATTGATACATGTAGTGGTAGGTCATTAATTTTAACTGTTAGATAGTGTTACACCCTGCTATACTCCTCTATTATCTGCGCTATTTTCTGCCATAACTCCTAAAAGCTTCAGGTAGTGTCCAGTGCTGGTCTAGACTTTCCCTCATTGCATAAATTGAATGTTTTAACAGGAAACTGGAAAAGACCAAGGCCAGTTATTGATTTAGAATGCCATTGTACACTCAAAGGCTCTTTTTTTTTTTTAACTTTTTAGAAATATTGTCTCCATAAATTATTTTCACTTAGATAATTAGTCCATTGCTGGGATACTCACTCTGTTCCACAGTCTCTGCCAGTTATTACAGCTCTGTAATGTTTTCAAGTCTTGCAGGAGATGGTCTGCCTCATAAGTTCCCACTCCTCGAGGTTTCTTTGCTATCTTTCTAAAGAATATTCTTATGTTTGTTCATCCAGATGAAATTTTGAATTTTTATTTCCGATAATCAGTTACTTCTTAAAAAAAGGATCCAACACTTGAATTATATTTAGATGGAAATTATGCTTAATTTCATCCATATTCCATAGGGACTGCTTTCCTGGGTTAAATTGATGTGACTTGATGGTATCTTAAAAAAACTTCTTGTTTGGAAATAAGTGGAGATTCTCATGTAGTTGTAATGATACCGAGAGGTCCTGTATACCCTTGACTCAGCTTTCTTCAATGGTAGTATGTTGAATAGCTAAAGTACAATATCACAACCAGGAAATTGACATGGATACAACACATAGACATTCGAATTTTGCCAGTGTTACATGCATGTGTGTGTGTGTGTGTAGTTCTAAGCAATTTTGTCACATTATAGGTGGTTGGGTTGTGGCCCCTCCACAGCCAAGAGGTAAGGCAGTCAGCACACCAGGCTCCCTTGTGCTGCCCTTTTATAGCCACAGCCATCTGTCTCTATCCCCTTTCCCTAAGCCCTGACAGCCACTGATGCTATCCATCTCTGCAACTTTGTCATTTCAAGAATGTTTGTTATATAAATGAAATCATCCAGTGTGTAGCCTTTCGAGGTCAGCTTTTGCAAACAGTGCAATTCTCTGTAGATCCATTCAAGCTGCTGCGTGGTCCTTTTTTTTTTTTTTTTTTTTTTTTGATGGAGTCTCACTCTGTCGCCCAGGCTAGAGTGCAGTGGCGTGATCTCGGCTCACTGCCAGCTCTGCCTTCTGGGTTCACATCATTCTTCTGCCTCAGCCTCCTGAGTAGCTGGGACTACAGGTACCCGCTACCACGTCCAGTTAATTTTTTGTATTTTTAGTAGAGACAGGGTTTTATCGTGTTAGCCAGGATGGTCTCGATCTCCTGACCTCGTGATCCGCCTGCCTCAGCCTCCCAAAGTGGTGGGATTACAGGCGTGAGCCACCGTGCCCAGCCAGCTTGGTCCTTTTTAGGAGCAGCATGGGAGTCTCTTTAGAACGTGTGACCCTCCCATCCAAACTTCAGCCATGCCTGGCCTTTTCTGTGTGTATTAATTTCCTAAGCCTGCCGCAACAAAATACCAAACACAGCGTGGCTTGAAACAACAGAAATTTGTTGTCTCATGGTTCCGAAGGCTGGAAGGCTGCAATCAAGGTGTCAGCAGGTGTCTGATGGTTCTAGGGGAGAGTCCTTCCTGGCCGCATCTAGGTTATGACATTTGCCAGCTGTCCTTGTCATTCCTTTGCCATTGCTCCTGCCACACGGCTGTGCTCTCCCTGTGTCTCTTCCCAGAATCCTGCCTCTGTGCATGTTGACATCCAAATTCTGTCTCCCTATAAGCACACCAGTCATACTGGATCAGGGCCCATCCCAGTGACCTCATTTTAACTTGATTGTCTTGGTAAAGACCCTATCGCCAGACCCGGTGTGGTGGCTCATGCCTGTAATCCCACCACTTTGGGAACCCGAGGGGGGTGGATCACGAGGTCAGGAGTTCAAGTTCAGCCTGGCCAGCCTGGTGAAATCCTGAATCTACTAAAAATACAAAAAATTAGCTGGGCATGGTGGCGCACACCTATAGTCCCAGTTACTTGGAAGCCTGAGGCAGGAGAATTGCTTGAACCCAGAGGTGGAGGCTGCAGTGAGCTGAGATCCGGCCACTGCACTCCAGCCTGTGCGACAGAGTGACACTCCGTCTCAAAAAAAAAAAAAAAAAAAAAAAGACCCTATCTCCAAATAAGGTCACATTCTGAGGGTTGGGGGTTAGGATTTCAAGATATATTTTTAGGTGGACACATTTCAACTCATAACAACACGATGTCATTATTTTTGAGAGCAAAGTCCAGTATCTGTTTTCTCAGACCAAAGGAAATGAGATGGCTTGGGAAGAGGGGGCTTCCTTGGCTGAGCATCCACCATTCAGGAGAGACTCAGGTGAAGGTCGTTCTGGGGCTTCTCACAGGGGATGCATGCAGGGTGGGGATCAGCTCAGCAGTTACCATTCAGAACAGAGCTGGAGGTGAGGCTGAGGCTCAGGCTCAGGAAAGAAAAGTCCCAGTGACAGGGTCTTTGGCCATAGACTGTGGGCAAGATGCAGACAGAGGACTCAGCTGGGGAGGGGAGCCAGGCAGAGGGGAGGATGGCAGACGGGGCCAGGCAGAGGGGAGGATGGTAGACAGAGACATCAGGAAGAAGAGAGCCCAGGTTAAGGGATTTTTTTTTTTTTTTTTTTTGCTTTAGAATCCTAAATTTTAAAATGGAGATACATTCATATGACATACAATTCACCATGTTATTTCATTTTATTTTTATTTTTTGAGACAGGGTCTTACTCTGTCACCCAGGCTGGAGTGCAGTGGAGTCATCACGGCTCACTATAGCATAGACCTCCTGGGCTCAATCAATCCTTCCACCTCAGCCTCCCAAGTAGATGGGACAACAGGTGTACACTACCATGCCCAGATGATTTTTGTACTTTCTGTAGAGACGGGGTTTCTCCATGTTGCCCAGGCTGGTCTCAAACTCCTGAACTCAAGAGATCCTCCTGCTTTGGCCTCCCAAAGTGCAGGGATTACAGGTGTGAGCCACTGCGCTGGACCCGGCCGAGGTGATGCATTTCTAATGGTCACCTAGTAATAGTGTACTTGGCTTTTGACTTAGGAACAAGGGCCAATTAGTCTGTAGAGGTCCCTGTAAGGGAATCCAATTGCTGCAGCCAACCTGGAGACCTCAAGGCAGTGAGACTGAAGTGGGGAAAATGAAAGAAAATGAGTCGACTGACAGAAGGGGTTTCCTTAAGAGTATAGGTACAGAAGAAGGAACTGCTTTTCAATATTCAAGTAGAAAAAACATCGTATTTCCTTATTTTTATAAATTATATCAGATGTGGCTCTGAGCTTCCACTTGACAAGATCAACAAAAATCGAACACTGTTTTTCCCTCCACTCCCTGCTGTGGCAAATACTTCTCTTCCCTTCTCTGGGGTTGTACCAACACCCAGGAAAAATAGAGGGAAGTGGCCTGGGCCTGGGTGGCCTTGGTCACTACTAAGACAGTCATTGCCCAGACCCACCTTGCCCTCTGTCCTCAGCAAACCCACCTTACTCGCCTCTAGTTAGTTAATCTCTAATTAACCTCTTCCCAAACACTTTTTGCATATCCACTTATCCTCACTGACAATCTAGCCAGATTATTTTAATTAGCCTTGTTCTTCCTCTTAAAAAAAAAAAAAATTGCCTATTTGGTCAGTCTCCCTGGCACCCTGCAGTCAGATAAACAAATGAACATCAAACACATGAACAGTCAGTGAACTGCATCCCTGGGGTGAGAAAACCCCAAATTCTAGAAGATAAAACTGGCCTGCTCTCAGGGAAAATCACCCTTCACTTTCTTTTTTCCTGTGATGAATCTTTGAAAGGAAAAATTCCCAAGAGACCAATCTATTTCTTGATGATTCACCCAATTGTATAAATTCGAAGCCTCCTAAGCCTCAGCCTCCAGAGTAACTGGGACTGCAGGCATGTGCCACCATGCCTGGCTCATTTTTGTATTGTTAGTAGAGACGGGGTTTCAACATGTTGGCCAGGCTGGCCTCGAACTCCTGACCTCAGGTGATCCACCTGCCTCAGCCTTCCAAATTGCTGAGATTACAGGCATAAGCCACTGCGCCCATCCTGTTGTTGAACTCAAAGCTGTTTTGCAATTGTACTTTTTAATTGGAAGCACATTCTCTCCAGTTTTTGTGTTTTATTGGCCATTAGTCTCTGTTTCTGGCACTGTGCACATGTAGAAGGCAACAATAAATAATGTCATGTGAATAAAACAGCGGCTTTGCACAATTTCAACCCTCTCTGAGTCTTCAAGAACATCTGAATTACACCCACCACTCACTGTCAGAAGCCCCTCTTTATTTTCTACCTTATTTCTTTTTTTGCTTTCTTATTTCTATAATACCTTGCACCTCTTATGCAGGAGCCCTGTGAATATCTGCTTTTGAGGATCACATGTTGTGAATGAGAATTATGAGATAGGTTTTCATAAGTCTTAAAAATAATAGTCTTGCTCTGTCATCCAGGCTGGAGTCCAGTGGCACGATGATAATTCACTGCAGACTTGACTTCCTGGGCTCAAGCAATCCTCCTGCCTCAGCCTCCCAAGTAGCCAGGACTACTGACGCATGCTCACTATGCCCAGCTAATTAAAACATTTTTTTCTGTAGAGATGAGGTCTCACTATGTTGCCCAGGCTGGTCTCAAACTTCTGGCCTCAAGGGCTTCTCCTCTCTTGGCCTCTCAAAGTGCTGGGATTACAGGTGCGAGCCACCGTGTGCAGCCTGGTTTTTATATTTATGTATGCTTTATGTCTGTATGTGTGCATCTATACCTATATATTTATTTATATATCTATCTCCAAATGGGTTCCTTTGGGCAAGTTATTAACTTCTCAGTGTCTTTCTTTCCTCATCTGTAAAATGGAAATAATAGAACCTACACCATAAGGTGTTTGAGAGGATTAAATGAGTCAACAAAAGCATTTTGAAGAGTGCTTCACATGTAATAAGCGCTCAATACATGTTAGATATGAAATATACAACAGATACTCTGTAATACGTTGTCCTTGGTAAACTATCTAAGGTGATTGTAGAGAAAGTTGTTAGCTAAAAATGTTAAGTACAATTTAGGGGCTGAAGAGTGTCTGGAGAAACATTTATCTGTGATACTAAGCTAGGGCCATCTGTCCAGGCAGAATGCCAGAGTCGGGAGAAGGCGGGTAGGGAGGTCCCATGAACAGATAGTGAGGATAAAAACCCCACCCTGAGTGGAAGTCCCAACAGCTGGGAGCAATGTTCCAGGTCTCTTGCTGTCCCTTCTTACAGCAAGACGATGCCCAACTAAGATAGTAAAACTATGAAGCGGATTGCCCCAAGAGGAAGTGGCTTAATGTCCCCTCCTGTTTGTAATTCCCCTACTGCCATCATCCTCCTAAGAGCACAGCGTGGCCTCTTGCCCACCAGTCTCTTCCCTCACCTCACCGAAGATTGGTTGCCCTTTCTCTTCCATCTCCAACCCCTCCTCTACCTTCCTTACCTCCCGGTAATAATCTGGGAGAAGGGAAATCTTTAAAGAGTTTTCTGCCTTCACCTTGGTTTTTTGGTTCATCTCTTAATGATCTCAGGATAAAATGAAAGGAGAGAGTGATAGAAAGTCAGGGTTTAAAAAAATGTAAACCCAAGATGTGTCTGGGAATCGCAAACTCAAATGCCTACAGGGTACAGGCCACAGAGTCGGGGGCACCAGACAGGAGGGAGTGGGCTGCCAGCTCTGGTAGGGTATAAGAGAGCAATGCATGTCTACTATCTCATGTTTTTCGTTAGGTTTTTTGTTTTGTTTTGAGACAGGGTCTTGCTCTGTCGCACAGGCTGGAGTACAGTGGTGTGATCACAGCTCTTTGCAGCCTCTACCTCCTGGGTTTACATGATCCTCCTGACTCAGACTTCCAAGTAGCTGGGACTACAGGAGCACGCCACCTCACCAGGCTAATTTTTGTGTTTTTGCAGAGACCAGATTTTGTCATGTTGCCCAGGCTGGTGCCGAACTCTTGGGCTCAAGCAATTCTCCCATCTTGGCCTCCCAAAGTGTTGGGATTACAGGGATGAGGCACTGTGCCAGCATATCTTCAGTTTTTGAAGAGACTATGAAATTATAGGTCCTTGTGTAAAATCTCCCAGTTTATAAATAGTGATTATAGTTTTAGAAAAAAGTACCAAAATCCTCCCAGGCACAGCAGCTCACACCTGCAATTCCAACACTTTGGGAAGCTGAGGTGGGTGGATCACTTGAGGTCAGGAGTTCAAGACCAGCCTGCCCAACAGCATGAAATCCCATCTCTACTAAAAATATAAAAATTAGCCCAGTGTGGCGATGCATGCCTGTAATCCCAGCTACTCAGGAGGCCGAGGGAGGAGAATTGCTTGAACCTGTGAGGTGGAGGTTGCAGTGAGCCAGGAGATCGCACCACTGCACTTCCAGCCTGGATGACAGTGAGACTCTGTCTCAAAAGAAAAAAAAAGAAAGAAAAGAAAAGAAAGAAAAAGAAAAAAATCAAAATCCCATGCAAGTCAAAGTCAAGCCATAGCCTTTGCGACATCGAATCCATAGCCATCTTCTCCTGGCCCAGGCAACTATTAGAAGTGTTTCTGTTCCCCTACCGTGTTAGAAAATCAAAAATATTTAATTTACTTGAAATGAATTTGGTTCATGAATTTCATTTTATTTTATTTTCCTGTTTATTTTTTATTTACTTTGAGGCAGAATCTCACTTTGTTACCCAGGCTGGAGTGCAGTGGTATAATCTCGGCTCACTACAGCCTCCGCCTCCTGGGTTCAAGTGATTTTCCTGCTTCAGCCTCCTGAGTAGCTGGGACTACAGAAGCACGCAAAAACGTCCCACTAATTTTTGTATTTTTAGTAGAGACAGGGTTTCACCATGTTGGCTAGGCTGGTCTCAAAGTCCTGACCTCAAGTGATCCATCTTCTTGGCCTCCCAAAGTGCTGGGATTACAGACGTGAACCACCATACCCAGCTCATTTTTTCAAATTGACAAATAATTATTTATTAATTATTTCAAGAGTCCTTGACCTAAAATGTTAAAAATAAAATGTCTACGAGGTATAACATTTTACAGATGTTATAATTTTTTTAATGTAAAAATTTATAGGCTTCTAAGTTGAAACATAAACTATTTATGAACCTAAAACTATTTTATTTATTTCTCTGGAGTTACAGTCATTTCTCTCTCTCTTTTTTCCCCAAATTATTCCTCTAGCTGTCATAAAGTAGTTTTAAAAAACCACCCAACACAGCTGCTTTAAATAAATAAAATAAACAGGCTTCAAAATGAAACTGCTTCCAAAATACATAACCAATACTAGATTTTATCTTTTTAATTTAGTTTAATTAAAAAAAAATTTAAGAGACAGGGTCTCGTTGTTTTGCTTAGGTTGGTCTCAAATTCCTGGTCTCAAGTGATCCTCCTATCTCAGCCTCCCAAAAAGTGTTGGGATTACAGGCATGAGCCACCACAGCTGGCTCCAAAAACAGATTTAGAATTTGGATCTTGGTAGACTGAGGTGGCTCAGCTAGGGAAGACTGTTAGACCTAAAAGAAGGTTCATCTATTTCAGAAACTCTCTCTACATGTTCTCCCAAAAGCAATAGGCAAATTTTGTTTACTGATGCAAAGTAAATATGAAAACAAGAGATGTGCTTTGCATCTTGTGACTTAATTTAAATGGCCTTGAAAGGAGAAAATGTGCCACTCTAAACCCTTCCTCCTTCCTGCTGGTTGGAATGCAGCCATAATGACTGGAGCCCCAGCAGTCATACTGGACCATGAGGATTCTTGAAAATGGAAGCCACAAGCCATCCATAGAGTAGGAACAAGATGGAAAGAGGGTGAGTCCAGGGACTCGCCAGAAGGACCAAACCAGCCTGGTCTGTCTGTCTTTGAATTTATTGAATGTGAAGGAGAACATCAATGTTGTTTGTCGTTACTTTTGGTTTTTTGGTTTTTCTCTAAAAACTTTTTCTTTTCTTTTCTTTTTAAGAGACAGTCTCCCTATGTTGCCCAGGCTGGTCTTGAACTCCTGGGCTTAAGGGATCCTCCCCACTTTGCACTCAGTGCAAGCTCCTCCTCCCAGGTTCATGCCATTCTCCTGCCTCAGCCTCCCGAGTAGCTGGGACCACAGGCGCTCTCCACCACGCCTGGCTAATTTTTTTGTATTTTTAGTACAGACAGGGTTTCACCATGTTAGCCAAGATGATCTCGATCTCCTGACCTCGTGATCCGCCCGCCTCAGCCTCCCAAAGTGCTGGGATTACAGGTGTGAGCCACTGCGCCCGGCCTAGTGTCATTGTTGAAAATAATTTTGGAAGGGCCTGATACGTCTCTGTCATTACTGTAGTGATGCCCCTGGTGATTTCCTCTCCAAGAATTCAATGAAGTTTCACTCAAGTTCACTCACATTCAACCATTCTTCCTGTGCCAGATATTGACTGTTGGTATTAAGTCCCATAGTAGTCCTTCCATATACTCTCTGTTACTGCTCAGTCTAGAAGCCTGAAAACTACATTGGGGAAAACTACCAGGTGATTTTGCTCAATAACACAAAATTGTAAGTAGGAAGAATCTACAAGCCATTTTGCTCCTGGCAGCAAATTTAGAAGGATCGTAGAGTTCTAGGCTCCTCAACATCGGTAGGAACACCACTTCCCTGGTATTAGAGGTGGCTGTAACAGCAGCCATAGCAGCAAGTATGTGCTCATAGGCTCTGGGTAATAATACCTTTTGTAACTCAAACTCTAGGGGCAGTAGGGACTTTCTTTAGACACTGATCTGTAGGTAATCCCACCTTTTGCTCTGCTAAAAATTCCAAAACTTTTGTAATCAATTGCCTGTATTAAATCCCCTTCTGTTTGAAATACATAGAAAGGTGTTTGTTTGTTTTTTAAACAGAGTGTTGCTCTGCCCAGGCTGAAGCATAGTGGCGTGATCTTGGCTCACTGCAACCTCTGCCTCCCGGGTTCAAGCGATTCTTCTGCCTTAGTCTCCCAAGTATCCAGGACTATAGGCATGTACCACCGTGACCAGATGATTTTTGTATTTTTAATAGAGATGGGGTTTCACCACGTTGGCCACGCTGCTCTCGAACTCCTGACCTCAGGTGATCTGCCTGCCTTTGCCTCCCAAAGTGCAGGGATTACAGGCATGAGCTACTGCACTTAGCCCATAGAAAGGTTTTTATCCTCTTGGCTGGATACTGATAGAAACACTCTCAGTGCATGTTTACTAGAACAGACTTATTTATGTGCTGCGCTAGTTCTAGCCATTTCCAGAAATATTCAAGACCTGGCTTTGGGCCTGGATCACCAATACAGATTGCTTGTGGCCTCACAGTGTGTTGTAACTTGTGATGTCTTTTTCCATCAGCACACCTCATTGGGATCATCTTCACATATTAGAGAAGTTCCATACACGTTGAGCCTCGCAAAGGAAGGGGTCTGGGTATCAGATTCCCTCTTCCCAGGAAGTACCTTTGGAAATTTACTTACTGCCTACTGAGAAGCTCTGCAAGCTGAAAGGTGAGTTCTGGAAGGGTGGTCTTTCCATTGATTAAAGGTCTTGTTACACCCTTTCCTCAGGGGCAGAGTGGTTTCACTGCTGCACGTTTGCATAACGAAGGGGCCAGTACTCACAATGGGAATAAGAAGCTGTGTTTTACGGTAACCAGCAATATCCATCCTGACAGAGAGGAGACTGGGACCTAGGATTAAATAAATGTAAATTCCACCTTCTCAGACACACTGCTAAATAAGGGGAAAAATAAATTTTGAGTTCAAAGACTTATTTCTTTCCACTGTTCACCAACCATTGTAATCTAGAGACTTGTATTCTAGAAGGGCAGCTTGCTAAACAGATTTCCACAAGCAGAAGCTAAAGGTAATAAACGCAGATTTCAGTTTGCTGTAAAGAGAACAATTTTGCACTAAAGTCGGGGCTGAAGAGTATCTTTGTCTCTTTAGTAATCAGATGAAAACAGTTCAGTAATTAGTGACAGACTTTGAACTTAGACAAGTTAATTAAGAACTGTGGGCCGATATCCCTGTTTTATAAGAATTATACTTAGAAAATAATGAATGTGCTTTTCTTTTTTGTCTTCCTGAGATCTCAGTCTTTTTTGCTGGCCTGGGGCACCTACCTGTTTTGTGGGGAGTGATGAGTTTAGGATTGTTATAGAGAAACGCAAGGAAAGGATTAAACTCTTAAAGATCATTGATTCGAAAACATATGTTAACCGTCACATTTAGCATTTCTAAATCAGGTGTGTCTTATAGCATACAGTGTGTTGCAGTTTTAGTGGTGATGCTCTTTTCCCCTTTATTTCTTAGGAGTAAATAAAATCATGGTGAATCTTATAATTTATAGCATCGTAGATTTAATGAAATACTTCTGATAGTCAACTAGCATTGACATTTTAAATTAAGATCCGCTTACATGAGTTTTGACAAACGCAAACACCCTTTCCTCTATCAAGTCATAGGATAGTTCCTTTTCCTCAGAAAGATCCCTGGCGTCCCTTTCCAGTCAATTCCTACACTATCCTCTGTCCCTGTCAAACATGGTTCTGATTTCTTTTGCCACAGACGAGTTTGCCTACTCTAAAGTCATAGAAATAGAGTCGTATGGTACAAGATCTCTCATCTGGACTCTTTACTCAGCATTTTGTTTTGCACTTCTGCCTGTTGTGTGCATTCATCACTTGTCCCTTTGGTTGTGGAATAGTCTTCCATTAGATTAATATATAATTTGGGCCAGGTGCGGTGGCTCACGCCTGTAATCCCAGCACTTTGGGAGGCCAAAGCAGTTGGATCACTTGAGGTAAGGAGTTCGAGACCAGTCCTGTCAACATGGTGAAATCCCGTCTTTACTGAAAAAAAAAAATACAAAAATTAACTGGGCATGGTGGCACATGCCTGTAGTCCCAGCTACTCAGGAGGCTGAGGCAGAATAATTGCTTGAACCCGGGAGGTGGAGATTGCAGTGGGCTGACATTGTGTCACTGCACTCCAGCCTGGGCAACAGAGTGAAATAGTGTCTTTAAAAAAAAAAAAAGATGAATATATAATTTGTTGATGGACATTTGGGTTGTCTCCTGTTTTTGGCAATAATAAATAAAGCTGTGATGAACACTTTTGTACAAATATTTGTGTGTGTGTACACACATATATATATATATATATATACGTTTTAATTTAGCTGAAACTTTTCTAGGAGAAGCATGGCCGGGCCATCTAGTAGGGGCATATTTAAAATAGGATTTTGAAGCAACAATCAATAATCCTCTCAGCCAGGTTGCTTTCTCCAGAGAGAATGGTCGCTAATGTCCCTCTAGCATATCAAGTGTCAGGTTTGATGGCTAGCCCTTAGAATTCTCTCTTTTTTTTTTTTGACAGAGTCTCTGTTGCCCAGGCTGGAATGCAGTGGTGCAATCTCAGTTCACTGCAACCTCTGCCTCCCGGGTTCCAGCGATTCTCCTGCCTCAGCCACCCGAGTAGCTGGGATGACAGGCATGAACCATGACACCAGCTAAGTTTTCTATTTTTATTAGAGATAGGGTTTTGCCATGTTGGCCAGGCTGGTCTCGAACTCCTGATCTCAAATGATCTTCCCAGCTTGGCCTCCCAAAATGCTGGGATTACAGGCATGAGCCACTGTGCCCGGCTGGTTTATTAATTTTAAATGACTAACCGTCCTTATGAGAAGTCCAAACCTCAGCATCATGCAATATAATCATGTAACACACCTGCACATGCACCCCCAACTCTAAAATAGAAATTAAAAAATAAAATGATTAACCCTGAGACATTTCTGGGCAGGGAAACTATTGGAGAAGAGGAAAGAAAAGCCTGTGAGACCCAAAGTTGTGGTTCGTGGAGCAAAGATGCCCTTTGATTCTTCTGGGTAGAGTGGGCAGATGGTCCTTGCAGGACCTGGGGGGAGACGCATATTTGAGAGTCCTGACACGTCATTTCCCCTTCCAAACCCCTGATCTGCCAGGGGCTCTTGATTGAACCTTATCCACTCTGTGTCTTTCCCTTTGTCTACTTCAGTAATTTGTCAGGTGAATCATTAATTCAGTCAGAGTCTGGTTCAAAAACCTCTGTAGGATTTCATTCTCCTCTTCCTTAGAGAGCTACTGTTAGGGGTCCGCACCCAGGGAGCCCTCTGGGGAGGGGACCTGGCGCGGTTACGATGGGCCACATATGGGAGGCGGGCAGGTCTCCCTCAATTTCTGTCCCTGGTGTCTGCAGGTGCTGAGGATTCCCAGTGGGTGGCACCTGTAGATCCCGGGTGCCCATTCAGTTCCTGGCAGGGATACCTGCCTGCAGCTCTGGCCCCAGCTGCCTGCGGGTCTGCAGGGGATCGGTGGGGAGCCCAGGCCCCTCCCTTGTTAATTCCCTGGGAGGTGTGCCTGCTCAGGCTCTCAGCTCGTCATCCCTCACAGGTTGGACACGCGGGGACATTTGGATCTCGTTCAGGCCACATTTGCCTGAGGGAAACTCAGAGGGTTGTCAAGCTTTCTCCCGCTTTTCCTCCTTCCCATGGGCAGGACTTGTACTCCTGGCTGCTGCTTCCAAAATGCAGCCTGACTGTCCTAGTTTTGGGGGTATCACAATTTAATGGATTCTGCATATTAAAACCTACGCTTCCTCCACAAATTGCGAAGCAGCGGGGCACAGACTTCACCATCCCTCTTTTCCTTTTCTCTTCCGTCACAGTGACAGCAGAGAGCGGCGTGGGTGGGAAGGAAACCAGTTCTCCTGCCTGTCTCCTGCTCCTCCACCTTTTCGGCTTTGCACCTGGTGGAGTGTTCTTGGCAGAGTGTTCCAGCAGAGCAGCACCTGGTGACTTTGTTCTCACAAGTCTGCCTGGAGGTGTTGCATGGGAACAGAGCACACAGTCTGGAGCCTTCGTGTGGGAACTCTGCCACACTGTAACACTTTACACATCATTTTGTCCCAACAGCAATGGAGCCTCTTGTTTCTAGGTTTTCCTTAAGGGGTGGTGCTAAATATTTGTATAATGAACACCTAAACAGCCTAGAGTTCAGAGGCCCTAACAGATGGTGTTACATCCTATCGTGAGGCACGTGGACGGTTTCCGACCACCTGCGTTCATCTCTAGAATTCGGATTGATCTGAGCACCTCTGGGAAACCTATGGGGCAGGACCCGTGACTCTAGTCGCAGTTTTAGAGGAGTGAGGCTGGGGGAGAAGAATAGGAAGGAACGCAGAAGACGTCCTGGCACCTGTCTCAGAGATTCTTCCGTGGGTCTGTGTCAAAACCTTGTGGAAAGCAAAGCTGGGGGCAGAAGCTGGGGATGCAGGATTCACAAAGGATTCTGTGAGACTCTAGGATACAGTTAACTTGTCTTAGTGCCCAGGTGATAAAATACGACATATAATGGGAAGGAGGAGCATGTTCCCCTCCCATAGGTGGAGCCCAGGAAGGCTGCTGGCAGGATGCCGAGGACTCCTAAAAATATCTGAAGGAGACCGTGTGTGTGTGTCTGTGTGTGTGTCTGTGTGTGTGTGTGTCATCACCAAGAGCGCAGTCTCACCTGAACCTGCAGGCTCTGAAGGAGAGAGAGAGAGAGAGAGAGAGAGAGAGAGAGAGAGAGTGTGTGTGTGTGTGTGTGTGTGTGTGTGTGTATTTACAGGTTATTATCAAGAATATGGCCTCACCTGGGTCTGCAGGCTCTGAAGGAGATCATGTGTGTGCATGTACAGGTTATTGCCAAGAGCACAGTTTCATCTGGACCTGCAGGCTGGTGAGGCCAGGAGAGATTCACTCAGGGGCCAGTCCAAAAAACAGAACCTGGCTAGGAATTTCAAACAGGTAATTTTTTGAGAAAGAGTTTTATTGGGGGTTTAGTGAACGTTAAAAAAACTGCACATATTCAAAGTACACAATTTGGTAAGTTTTGGCATAAGTACACGCCCATAAAACCACAATCAAGATAATGCTCCTTTGTCTTCTTCCCCCGACAGTCTTTGATCTGCTTTCTGTCACTATAGGGCAGTTGGGATTTTCTAGAAATTTATATAAACGGAGTCAAGCAGTATATATATATATTATATATATATTATAAATATAAAATATATATTATATATTTTATTTATATATTATATATTTTTATATAATATATAATATATAATATATATATTATATATTATATTTTTTATATATTATATATTACATATTTTTTATATATATTATATATATATAGTGGCAAAAAGCACATAATATAAAATTCACCATCTTAACCATTTTCAGGTGTACAATTCTGCAGCATTAAGTACCATCACCTTGTTGTGCAACCATCACCAGTATCCTTCTCCAGAACTTTTTAGTCTTGCAAAACTGAAACTCTGTTCCCATTAAACAGTAACTCCGGCCAGGTGAAGTGGCTCATGCCAGTAATCCCAGCATTTTGGGAGGCCAAGATGGGTGGATGACCTGAGCTCAGAAGTTTGAGACCAACCTGGGCAACACGGTGAAACCCCATCTCTACGAAAATACAAATAGCCAGGCGTGGTGGTGTGGGCCTGTAGTCCCAGCTACTTGGGAATCTGAGGCAGGAGAATCGCTTGAAGCCAGGAGGCGGAGGTTGCAGTGAGCCAAGATCACACCTCTACACTCCAATCTGGGCAAGAGAGTGAGACTCTGTCTCCAAAGAAAAAAAGAAACAAAACAAAACCGTAACTCCTCCTTCCTCTTCCCCCAGCCCCTGGCAGTGACCATTCTACTTCCTGTCTTGGTGAATTTGCCTACTCTAAGGAGCTCAGATAAATGCAATCAAACAGTGTTTGTCCTTTCGTGTCTGGCTTATTTCACTGAGCCTAGTGTCCTCGAGGTTCATCCGTGCTGTAGCCCGTGTTAACATTTCCTTCCTTTTCAAGACTGAATAATATTCCATCATGTGTATGTACCACACTTCGTTTATTCTTTCATCTGTTGATGAACACCTGGGTTGCTGCCACCTTTGGACCATTGGGAATAATATTGCTATAAACTTTTTGAGACTCTGTTTCCAGTACTTTTGGGTATATACCCAGAAGTGGAATTGCTGGCTCATATTGTAATTTTATTTTATTTTATTTTTTTAGCATCTAACATACTGTTTTCCACAGCAGCTGCTCCGTTTTACAATCCCACCAGCAGTGCACCAGAGTTCCAATTGCTTCATATCCTTGTCAACACTTGTTATTCTCTGTTTTCTTTTTGATAGCAGCCACCCTAAAGGGTGTGAGGTGGAGGCTTAAAAAAAATATATCCCGGTAAACAGCCTGTGGTGATAAATGTTCCTTATGCATTTTAAAAGAATGTTTGTTTAGTCTTTGTTTGGTAATGGTTCTATACATTTCAATTAAGTCAAATGCTTGACAATGTTGTTTAAGTCCTCCATATTTTACTGGTTTTTCTGTCTACTTGTTCTACCTGTTTCCGAGAGTGACAGAAGCGTGTTGAAATCTCCCACTGTGGTCACAGATTTGACTATTTACTTTTGCAGTTCAATTAGTTTTCGCTTGATATATTTTGAAGCTCTAGTATTAAGTACATAGCAATCCAAACAATCGTAGTATTAGGGTTGCTCTGGCCTCCTGATGAATTGATCCTTTTACCATTATGAAATGACTTTCTTTGTCCTTGGTTATATTCGTTACTCTCAAATTTGTTAATCTGATATTAGTAGCACCACTCCAGCTTTCTTGTGCTAAGTGTTTCTAATCTTTTTGCTTTTAATTTTTTATTTCTTATGTATGGATATAGTTTATTCTCGCTTTTAAAATCCACTCTTACAATCTTTGTCTTTTGATTGGGATGTGTAGACAATTTACATTTAAAGTGGTTATTGCCGGGCATGGTGGCTCATGCCTGTAATCCCATCACTTTGGGAGGCTGAGGCGGGCAGATTACTTGAGGTTGGGAGTTCAAGACCAGCCTGACCAACATGGTGAAACCTTGTCTTTACTAAACATACAAAAATTAGCTGAGCGTGGTGGTGCATGCCTGTAATCCCAGCTATATGGGAGGCTGAGGCAGGAGAATTGCATGAACCCAGGAGGCGGAGGCTGCAGTGAGCTGAGAGCCCACCACTGCACTCCAACCTGGGTGATAGAGCGAGGCTCTGTCTCAAAAAAAAAAAAAAAAAAAGAGGATTATTGATATGGTTCGGTTTCAATCCATCATCTTGCTTAAAACGAACAAACAAAAAAAACCCCTTCATCCGGTCTGTTCTTTGTTACCCTTTCTCTCCTGTCTGCCTTCTATTGAAGTGAATTTTAAATCTTTCCGTTTTACTGCCTTTTGTTGGTTGATTACTATAACTTTTCATTGTGTTGTTTTAGTGGTTGCCTCAGGGTTTTTAGTATACATCTAACTTATCACTGTCTACCTTCAACAGATATCATCACAGTCACACATAGTACAAGGACTTGAAAATAGTATACTTCCATTTCTCCCTTTTATCTATTGCTTTCTTAAATGTTATTGATATTTATGTTATGTACTCTCCCTACATTTGTAAATCTTTTTGTTAAAGTATTTTTAAAGGTATTGAAATAAGAAAAGTTTTCATCATTTTACCCATGTAGTTACCGTTTCTTGTGCTCTTTCTTCCTTTCCATAGATCTGTATTTCCAGCTTGTACTATTCTTCTTCTTCTGCCTGAAGACTTCCGTATCAGTTCCCTAGGGTTGCCGTCACAAAGTACCACAAACTGAGTGGCTTAAAGCAGCAGAAATGCATTCTCTCACAGTTCTAGAAGCCGGAAGTCTGAAATTAAGGCATCAGCAGGACTGTGCTCTCTCTGAAGGCTCCCGCAGAAGACCCTTTCTTGCCTCTTCCTAACCTGATTATTGCTGACAGTCCTTGGTGTTCCTCAGCTCGTGGTATCAAACTTCAGTCTCTCCAGCTGGGTGCAGTGGCTCATGTCTGTAATCCCAGCACTTTGGGAGGCCGAGGCAAGTGGATAACTTGAGACCAGGAGTCTGAGACCGGCCTGAGCAACATGGCAGAAACCTGTCTCTACTTAAAAAAAAAAAAAAATACAAAAATTAGCCAGGTGTGGTGGCATACACATGGAATCCCAGCTACTTGGGCGACTGAGGCACAAGAATCTCTTGAACCCGGGAGGCAGAGGCTGCAGTGAGCTGAGATGGCGCCACTGTACTCCCGCCTAGGTGACAGAGTGAGACTCTGTCTCAAAAAAAAAAAAAAAATCCTCCAATCTCTGACTCTGTCTTCACCTGGCTGTCTTCCCTCTGTGTGGGTCCGCGTCCAAATTTCCCTCTTCTTATGAGGACACCAGTCATATTGGTTTAAGGTCCACCCTAATCTGGTATGACTTCATCTTAACTTTGTTACATTTCCAAAGATTCTGTTTTCAAACAAGGCCACATTTGCAGGTTCCAAGTAGACGGGAATTTTGGGAAGACGTCATTCAACCCTGTGAAATTTTAGCTGAGGCCTTTAATATTTCTTGCCATGTAAGCCTGCGGGTTATGAAGTCTTTCAACTTTTGTATGTCCAAAAATACTTATTTCATCTTCATTTTTGAAGGCTATTTTCCCTGGATATAGAATTTTAGGTTGACAGTTTTTGCCTTCTGTAGTTTAAAGATATTGCTCCACTTACACTGTTACCAGAGAGAAATCTGCTGCATTTATTTATTTATTTTTATTTATTTTGAGACAGAGTCTCACTCTGTCACCAAGGCTGGAGTGCAGTGGTGCGATCTTGGCTCACTGCAACCTGCACCTCTTGGGTTCAAGTGATTCTCCTGCCTCAGTCTTCCGAGTAGCTGGGATTACAGGGATGCACCACCATGCTTGTCTAATTTTTGTATTTTTAGTAGAGACGGGGTTTCACCATGTTGGCCAGGCTGGTCTCAACTCCTGACCTCAAGTGATCTGCCTGCCTCGACCTTCCAAAGTGCTGGGATTATAGGCGTGAGCCACCGGGCCTGGCTGTCATCCTTATTATATTTCTCTGCAATGGTTCATTTTTCTTTGGCTGCTTTTAAGATCTTCTCTATTACTGGTTCTAGGAGTGGGGTCTGTGGCTTGGGCCTCACGAAATCAGAATCATCTCACATCTTCTGGTCACAGTGCAGCAGTAGATATGAGACCTAGTTTGAGTCAATCAGACTGGAGAAGACATTTGCTCCAAAGGGGGAACCTTATTTCTTTTCTTATTTCTAGATGTGATCATCTGATATTAATTCTGGAATAGCTACAAACTGTTGGCTATCACAAGGTTAAGCTGGTCTTTGGATAAACTTGACATCACTGGAGACAGAAAAGAGAGAAGAAAAAATACCCGTAACCAGGTTCTTGATAAGGTTGCTGAGTCATGCAGGAAGCACCACTGGAGGCTGCACAGTTCTGAGAGACAGTGGGTTTTGATTTTCTATTACAGTCACGAGTCACTTAATGATGGGGACACTTTCTGAGAAATGCACTGTTAGGTGATTTTGTTGTTGTGCAAACATCACAGAGTGAACTTGCACAAACCTAGATGGCAGAGCCTACTACACACCAGGGCTACTGTAGCCTATCTCCCCTAGCTACAAACCTGTAAAGCAAGTTACTATACTGAATACTGCGGCGATTGTGATACAATGGTATATATTTGTGTATCTTTTTGTTTGTTTGTTTGTTTTGAGAGAGAGTCTCGCTCTGTTGCCCAGGCTAGAGTGCAAAGGTGCAATCTCGGCTCACTGCAACCTCCGCCTCCTGGGTTCAAGCGATTCTCCTGCCTCAACTTCCCGAGTAGCTGGGATTACAGGCATGCACCACCACACCCAGCTAACTTTGCATTTTTAGTAGAGATGGGGTTTTGCTATGTTGGTCAGGCTGGTCTTGGTCTTGAACTTCTGACCTCATATGATCCACCCATCTTGGCCTCCCAAAGTGCTGGGATTACAGGTATGAACCACCGCGCCTGGCCGTATTTGTGTGTCTGAACATGGAAAAGGTATGGTTAAATATAGTGTTGTAATCTTATGGAACCACTGTCATGTAGATGCAGTCTGTTTTTGACTAAAACATTGTTATGTAGTGCATGGCTGCATTTAAAACTCAGTCTTAAGTGATGCATTTGCTGATACAGTGCTTGATAATCCTACTGCCCTGAGATAACGAGATTTCTTCTCATCCTTACCCTCATGTCAGTAGGCTAGCTCTAAAGGTATGTTCATCGATATCGTAGAAGAAGGGGACATATGTTTCGCATTGCACTCTTTAAGAGGAGAAATAGAAATAACAGGGAGAAGTTTTTAAAATTTCAGCAGCTTTCTCTTTGTGGTTTCTGACTTAGAAGACATCAGGCAAAAGGAACAGCTCCACGTGAGCCAACATTTCAGAAAGTCTTCAAGGGTGTTGGAGACCAAATGCAGTGATTTTCTGAGCAAGAGTAGGGGAGTATTCAGATTAATAAAGAGAACCAATGCTATTTTTTCTTATCTACTTGTTTACCTCCTGTAGGGAAATTTTTCTCAGATAATATTTATGGAACAGAAAACATGTATTTACTTGAAAGTCTGCTGTCATGTTGAATGTTGATTCTTGAGTCCATTTTCCATTGAAAAGATTTTGATACTAATATGACTACACAAACAGAATTTTGGTGGAGAGGGTGTTTTAGTCAGTTTTGTGTTACTGTAACCTGAGAATACCTGAGACTGAGTCTTTCTTTCTTTTCTTCCTTTCTCTTTCTTTCTTTCTTTCTTTCTTTCTTTCTTTCTTTCTTGCTTTCTTGCTTTCTTGCTTTCTTTCCTTCTTTCTTTCTTTTCTTCCTACGGAGTCTCACTCTGTGGCCAGACTGGAGTGCAGTGGCACAATCTCTGCTCACTGCAACCTCTGACTCCTGGATTCAAGTGATTCTCCTGCCTCAGCCTCCCAAATAGCTGGGATTACAGGTGCATGCCACCACACTCAGTTGGAGACAGAGTCATTTATAAAGAAAACATTTTATTTGGCTCACAGTTCTGGTGTCTGGAAAGTTCAAGATTGGGCGTCTCCACTAGGAAAGGTCTTAGGCTGCTTCTCCTCATGATGGGAGGTGAAGGGGGGCTGGTGTGTGCAGAGGTCATATGGCAAGAGGGGAAGAAAGGGTGGGGGGAGATGCCAGGCTCTTTTTAACAACCAGCTCTCATGGGAATGAATAGAATGAGAACTCACTCACCCCTCTCACTCAGGGAGGACAATCATCTATTTATGAAGGATCCACCCTCATTACACAAACATCTCTTATTAGGTCCACCTCCAACACTGGGAATCACATTCCTACATGAGATTTGGTTGGGATAAACAACTGTTAGAGACGTTTGAACCAGAGCAACTCCATCTTGAATAGGGGCTGGATAGACTAAGGCTGAGACCTACTGGGCTGCATTCCCATATGGTTAAGGCATTCTAAGTCACAGGATGAGACAGGAGTTTGATGCAAGATACAGGTCATAAAGACCTTGCTGATAAAACAGATTGCAGTAAAGAAGCCAGCTAAAGCCCATCAAAACCAAGATAGAGACAAGAGTGACCTCTCGTCATCCTCACTGCTAAACTCCCACCAGCACCATGACAGTTTACAAATGCCATGGCAACATCAGGAGGTTACCCGATATGGTCTCAAAAGGGGAGGCATGAATAATCCACCCCTTGTTTAGTATATCATCAAGAAATAACCATAAAAAGTGGGTAACCAGCAGCCCTCAGAACTACTCTGTCTGTGAAGTAGCCATTATTTTATTCCTTTACTTTCCTAATAAACTTGCTTTCACTTTACGCTACAGACACGTCCTGAATTCTTTCTTGTGTGAGATCCAAGAACTCTCTTGCGGTCTGGATTGGGACCCCTTTCTGGTAGCAAAACCATATCCAAACCATAGCCAAGGGTGTCATTTCAGTAGGAGTGTGGGTGATTGATACAGTTAGGATGCTGCCCTAACAAGGGCAAAAATCACAGCAAATGGGAGGGTTATTTCTGTCTCACATGCATTCCGAGTGTGTGCACAGATGATGGGACACCTCATGGGTCAGACTCCCAGCCTCCTTTGATTTTCTTTCCTTCTCAGGCTTCATGTGTGGCTTCTGTCCTCCAAGTGATTCTAGCTCACGAGAGCAAGAGCGCATAGTCACCAGTGAGATGAAGGAGGGTGTGCGTGTTCTCTTCAAGGGCACACCCCGGGTGTCACACGTCACTTCTGCTCATATCTCTGTAAACCAAACATAAAATTCTAAGCCTCCAACTGACTGAATGGGCCCCTTCTTGTCCGAGGGGATCCCCAAGAAACTGAAAAACTAGTTCAAGTCATGATAAGAAGTAGGGGGTTGACTCACCTCTTTGTAATCCTTCCCTTTGGAATTCAGGCATCCCTGACCAGCATTACATTAAAACAGAGATCATAAGACTGAAGAAACAGACCCTTTAGCAGTAAGATACCCAATCCCAACCTGACTCTGGTATAGCATCACATGACATATAACAGGCCAAGAAGGAAATAAAATTATTTTATCCCAAAATATTTTTTGACATATTTTGAAGTGACCCTGCAAAGCTGTCTCTTAATTTTCATACTGGAGGAATCTCCTTTCTCCTATTGGGTCTTTTCCAGAGAGTTTGACTTCTATAAATGTCCAATAAGAAATATGTGCTATCTATTCTCTCTGAAGCCTTCTATCTGGATGCTTCATGTACATGACAAGGACATTATCTTCCACAACCCCACCCCCCTTATCTTAACTCAAGCATTTCTTTTTACTGACTTCAACTCCTCAGCCTTAGCTTAACTCTTTCAACCAATTGCCAGTTGGAAAACTTTTGAATCAGCTATGACCTGGAAGCCTCCCACTTTGACATGTCCCACCTCTCTTGGCTGAACCAACGTATACCTTACATATATTGCTTTATGTCTTTGCCTGTAATTTCTGTGCCTTTAAAATGTATTAATATCAAACCCAGCTATAACTCAACCACCTTGGGCACATGTTCTCAGGAACTCTGAGGCTGTGTCACAGGTCATGGTCTTTAATCTTGGCAAAATAAACCTCTAAATGGATTAAGACCTGTCTCAGATACGTTTTGGTTTACATCTCATTGTCCCAGTTTAGTCACATGACCACACTTAGCTGCAAGGGAGGCTAGAAAATGTCATCTTTAGCTAGGGGGAGAAATGTGTTGGGTTAAAACTTGGGGATTTTATTACTGATGGTGGAAGGGAAGAATGGATCTACAGGACCATAGAAATCTCTGTCATAATGGTTTATTTTCGTAGTTGTTTTAAATTCCCAGTCTGATAATTCCAACATGGTAGTATCTGAGTCTGGTTACAATGCTTGCTTTGCCTCTTCAATCTGTGTTTTTTTGCCATTTAGCATGCCTTGTAATTTCTTGTTGAAAGCTGGACCTGATGTATAGCATAAAAGGAACCAAGGTAAATAGGCCTTTAGTGTGAGGCTTTATGTTTATCTGATTAGGAGTTAGGCTGTGTTTACTATTTGCTGTAGCTGTAGATGTTAGAGGATAAAATTCCCTCTACTGTCTTTGTTTTTGTCTCCCCTCTCATCTTTGGGCTTCCCTAGAGACTGTTTCTTAAAGAGGGACTGAAACATGCAGTTGTTTCAGCTGTAGTCCCCTGTGACACACAACAACCCCATTCATGTAGTGGTAAGGTGCCGGGGGTGGGGAACCATTCCATAGTCTTTTTTTTTTCATTCCATAGTCTTATGATTAGGCTCAGTCTTCAGCAAGCCTGTATCCCTGGGCTGTGATCTTCACAAATGCTTTTCATTCCCCTCCTCCCTTAGATGAGACAAGAAGGGCAGAGAGGCTAGAGTTGGTTATTTCCCTTCTTTCAGGTTGGTTAGACACTGGTAAAATTCAGGTTGGTTAGGCTATGATAAAATTTAAGATAGTGAGGAAAATACTTTCCTTGAGGGCAGGCCTTGTTGGACAAGAACTGAAGGCTCTGGCATATTTCAAAATGGTACCTGTCAGGCCTCTGAGCCCGAGCTAAGCCATCACATCCCCCATGACCTGCAGGTAGACATCCAGATGGCCTGAAGCAATTGAAGATCCACAAAAGAAGTGAAAATAGCCTTAACTGATGACATTCCACCATTGTGATTTGTTCCTGCCCCACCCTAACTGATACGATATGTTCTTCCCTGCTCTTAAGAAGGTGCTTTGTAATATTCTCCCTGCCCTTGAGAATGTACTTTGCATGCCTATCCCAAACCCATAAGAACTAATGATAATCCCACCACCCTTTGCTGACTCCTTTTTCGGACTCAGCCTGTCTGCACTCAGGTGAAATAAACAGCCTTGTTGCTCACATAAAGCCTGTTGGTGGACTCTCTTCACACGGACACACGTGACACTACCTTTTCTCTTTCTCCTGTCAAAAGCACAAGGAAGTTTTTCTCCCATCTTCACTGTGAAGACCTCATTGAGTTCCTGGAGAGAAAGGTCATGAAAGTGGGGACCCCCTGTGACTGGGCTGCTCCCCTGAAATTTTTGTCTCTCAGAAGTGTCCACAGTGAGCCTCCAGCAATTTGTCAGTTCCCAGTTTAGGTTTTCCTGCCCCTCTGCTGGTTCCAGTAGCAGGGTTTGTTCCTGGGCTTCTGCTCTGGGAAGTTGTGATTTCCTTGTATCAGCCTGTCTGCCTCTCCCATATTGGGGACAGTGAGCTACCCTGTACTCTTACTTCTACAGACCTAAGAAGAGTTATTGACTTTCAGTTTGTTCAGGTTTTCAACCCACAGCAAATTAATTGATTATGCACGTTGGCAGCCAGCCAACACAACCCCTCTGTGAAAATCACTGGCAGGAATTCATCGTTTAGCTGAAGTAATACCAGTGAGTAAAAACTAAAACCAGTTCACGATGGTTCTGGTGGTACATCAGGAACAGCAGCCTTTCCTGGGAGCTATGCAAATTTTATGTTCTTGATACCAAATTGGAGTCTTCCATAAACTTTAGTAATATGCTAATTTTAGTTTTTGAAAACAAAAATTCAGGGTCTCCTGATAACTCACTTAATAGAATACTAAAGTCACCATAAAGACTTCAGGAGGATCCTTCTGGGCTGAGGACCCTTCTTTGAGAATCTTGAATAAGATAAGCAATATTCAAATATTTTGGTCTTGGGATCTCCTTTTTAGAAAGTTGAGGTGAAATTCACATAACACACAATTAACCATGATAAATTATACAATCCAGTGGCTGTTCGTGTGTTCAACATGTTGTGCAACTACCTCCTCTCTCTAGTTTCAAAACTTTTTTACCACCCCAGAAAAATCCCCTGGCGAACACTTATCTGCTTTCTGTCTCCATGGAGTTGCCTATTCTAGATATTTCATATAAAATGAGTCATACTGTAGTGACCTTTTGTGTCTGGCTTCCTTCACTCAGCGTAATGTTTTTGAGGTTCATCTAAATGGCAGCATGGATTAATACTTCATCCCTTCCTGTGGCTAATACTCCACTGATAGGGATATATCATGATTTGCTTATCCATTCTTTTTTTTTTTTGGAGGGAAGAGTCCCTTGGTCACCCAGGCTGGAGTGCAGTGGCACCATCTTGGCTCACTGCAACATCTGCCTCCCAGGTTCAAGGGATTCTCATGCCTCAGCCTCCCATGTAGTTGGGATTACAGATGCGTGCCACCATGCCCAGCTAATTTTTTGTATTTTTAGTAGAGACAGTGGAGATGAGGATTCACCATGTTGGCCAGGCTGGTCTCCAACTCCTGTGGCCTCAAGTGATCTGCCCACCTTGGCTTCCCAAAGTGCTGGGATTACAGGTGTGAGCCACCACGCCTGGTCTTTATCCATTCATTTGTTGTTGGGTATTTGGGTGTTTCTACCTCTTGGTGAGTGCGAATAATGCTGTTATAAACAGTCGTATACAAGTTTGTGTTTAGACACATGTTTTTGTGTTGTTTGGGTGTGTACCTAGGAATAGAATTGCTGGGTCATAGGACAAATTTATGTTTAGCCTTTTGAGGAACTGCCAAAACAGACTCTGTTTTGTACAGTGGCTGCACCTTTTGACATTGCCACCAGCCATCTGTGAGCATTTCTAGTCTTTTTCTTAAAGTCATCTTAATGTGTATGAAGTAGTATCTCATTGTGGTTTTGATTTGCATTTTTGAAATGACCAGGGATGTTGATATGCTTGTTGGCCATTTGACAGGACCTTTGCACATTATTTAAAACTATTAAAAACTATGGAGGATGCCAGGCTGGGTGCTGTGGCTCACGCCTGTAATCCCACCACTTTGGGAGGCGAGGTGGGCGGATCACTTGAGGTGAGGAGTTCAAGACCAGCCTGGCCAACATGGTGAAATTCCATCTCTACTAAAAATACAAAAATTAGCTGGGTTTGGTGGTGGATGCCTATAGTCCCAGCTACTTGGGAGGCTGAGGCAGGAGAATCACTTGAACCCAGCAGGCAGAGGCTGCAGTGAGCCGAGATTGCGCCACTGCACTCCAGCCTGGGCAACAGAGCAACACTCCATCTCAAAAAAAAAAAAAAAAAAACCCACCAAAAAACTATAAAGCATTTTTGGTTATGTAGATTATAGCTAGCAATACTTACCATATTTATAATAAAAACCAAGACTTTTTAAAAGATATCATTTATTCTTTTATAAACAATAGCAATAAATTGATTGTATGTTAACAGCAGAGTGATGACATCATCATCACATATCACATAGCTTCCGGAAAATTCCACCATACACTTTTGAGAGAAGGAGAGTGAAATGGTCAATAACATCTTAGTATTATCCTGGAAAAGTTTTGATCTTATAGACCCCTCAACACCCAAAAGGAGTAATTCAATTCTACTCAAGTAAGATTTAAATACATATATATATATATATATTTTTTTTTCTAGTCTGAGATTCTTCTCAACTTTAATCAGAAAATATATACCTGAAGGCAGAGGGGGAGGGTGCACGGATGAGTCTGTTTGTATGTGGTTGGTCACAGAACAGACAGAAAATAATTATTTAATCTGAATCTGGACCCTGCTGAAAACTGCCCGTTATTTTTCATAACACTCTCCTGCCCCTTCAGAAATGAAAACTGGTTGATAGTTTCCTGAATGAATAATTTTCGTTAATCTTAACCATGTGATGTTGTTGAGCTAGAATGTTGACTCAACTGATTCGTGAGGGGAGATCTGATATGGAACCAGGACTTCCACCGAAATCTCAGCTCTGGAAGTTGATTTTTCTCGTGGGAGTTGAGAGTGGGTGGGCGTGCGGAGCAATAGCACAATGGTTCTCAAAGTGTGTTCCTTGGAATAGTAGCAGCAGCAACAGCACCTGGGAATTGTTACAAATGAAAACCTTTGGCTCTATTCCAGACTGATGACTCAGAAACTCTGGAGACCGGCCCAGTGAACTGCTTTAACAAGGCCTCCAGGTGATTCTGATATGCTGAAGATTTTGGTTAATGTTCGAGGACTGCTGGTATGCTCTTCTTTTCTTTTTTTCCTTAAAGACAGGGTCTTGCTCTGTTGCCCAGGCTGGAGGGCAGTGATGCCATCATGGCTGACTGCAGCCTTGAACTCCTGGGCTCAAGCAATCCTCCTGCCTCAGCCTCCTGAGTGTCTGGGACTACAGGCGTGTGCCACTACATCCAGCCAATTTTTAATTTTTTGTAGGGATGGGTCTTGCTATGCTGCCCAGGCTGGTCTCAAACTCCTGGCCTCAAGAGATCCTCCCACCTTGGTCTCCTAGGTAGCTGGGGTTACAGCCTGAGCCACCGTGCCTGGCCTGATGTGCTCTTTTACACAGTTACATTCTACTAGTGTGACCTCCATCCCTTCTCCCTCTTCACTTCCTTCTTTCTTTCCTTCCTCCCATAAACATTGAATGTACGGATCCCTTTTTGGTGTTCTTAGACACTTCTCAGGAAACGTACTCATTGATTTGCATGTTGTGTGTCCACGTGTAAACATCAGATTGGTGCAGGCCAAATTCAGGGTATCATTCATAGCAATCCCAAAGAAACTAACTCTTAAAGAGGCCTATTAGTAATGCACAGGTAAAACCTTGATAAGCATGATTCTCTGCCTGGGACCTCATTCATCCTTCTGTTCCTGACATCGCCTCATGGGTTTGGCTGCCCTGTTTTGAAGTTACCCAAAGATTATTCTGCCATGGCCTCTGTTTTTTAGAAATTCAAGGCTGAAGGCTCAGTAGAAGGGGGTTAGCTTAGAGGATTGAGCCAAGGGTAAAACGATTTCTGGGTAGCAGCCCAGAGTTCTTGAAGGATGTTCATTAGGTAATGTGAATGGGAGAATCAGCAGTCAGAAGCGGTTGAGAAAGGAACTACACGGACAATGTCCAGTTGTATCGGGTAGAGGGTGTATGTGTGTTGTGTACTTACATTAGTGCTAGGGCTTTCCTTGGGATTCCTGAACTGGGAAGTTGAAATGACATGAATGTGAACCTACTTCTCTTTATACTACATATAGCGTGGCGAGAGTTCCATACCATTTATGCTTTAATGAACACACATACATGAAAATAAGATGGAGAGTTCTAGTGGTTTTGCCCTTTCTCTTCAATGATGAAATTGCTATTTAGAAGTGGGTAGCGCTCGCTCTCTGATGGGACTGAGTTGGCGTAGAGACAAAGTTGCTTCTGCCCCGTGTCCTGTGATGTGACTTCAGAGCTTCCAAAACCCAGGCAAGCACAAGGGATGTCTCCTGGGCGAGCATTTAGCACCTTTGATTTCGCTTGGGCTTCATGACTTCTGTTGTCTGTTCTCAGCTTCTTACCAAGAAGTTCTTGTTCTTTTGGTTTTCTAGATTGTTCTTCTATTCTTCCTCCTGTAGTGGTATAACAAAGTCATGGTCACATGTGTAATACGGCACCAAAAAAATGTGGTCCCCACTCTAAACCAGTGTGCGCGCCACCATGCCTGGCGAATTTTTGTATTTTTAATGGAGACGGGGTTTCACTATGTTGGCCAGGCTGGTCTCGAACTCCTGACCTTGTGATCTGCTCGCCTCAGCCTCCCAAAGTGCTGGGATTACAGGCATGAGCCACTGCGCCTGGCCTAAGTTTTTAAAAACTATACAGCAGACAATAGCTGTGGAACAAGAATAATAAACAGCAACTAACTGTGCTAAATGATTTGCATGCAGTAAAGCACTTAGTTTCTAGCCAGCACTGTGCTAGAGAACTTTATGAGATGACGGAAATCTTTTGTAGTTGTGCTGTCCAATAACACAGACACCCGTGGCTAGGGAATACTTGAAATGTGGCTAGTGCAACCGAGGAACTGAAGTTTTAATTGTATTTACTTTATTTGAGTTTAAATACCCTTAAGTATCCACAGGTGGCTAGTGGCTACTGTATTGGACAATATGGTCTTAGTCTTTTCCCAGTCCTTATTTGGCTCATGGGAATTTCTAATTACTCCCTACTTCGCACAGAGTTCCCACAGCAAAAGGCTCCAAGCAGAGGTATGCTGGTGATGTTTAACAAGCAGCTCTCTGATGACGGTTGCCTATCTTCCCTGGTGTAAATCCTCCCTCCACACCCAGCTTCCAGCTGGCAATGTGACATCACTGACCACGTGGTTGGAAAGAGATGCGCAGTAGCCACCGTCAAACGGTATTTCCACCATGCAGGCACAATCGATGTAAACCACCCAGGGAACAAAGATAACAGTAAAATGTAGCAAATAATTAGGAAGTGATTAGTTGTAAGTAATTCTTGCCTTTGTTTTTCATATAGTTTATTGAATTGTAAATTTAGATACTTTATTTTATTTTATTATTATTTTTTTGAGACAGCGTCTCAATCTGTCAGCCAACCTGAAGTGCAGTGGCGTGATCACAGCTCACTGCAACCTTGAACTCCTGGATTCAAGGGATTCTCCCACCTCACCCTTACCAGTAAGCTGGGACTACAGGTATGTGCCACCGCGCCCAGCTAATTTTAAAATGTTTTTGTAGAGACAAGGTCTCGCTTTGTTGCCCAGGCTGGTCTCAAGCGAGCCTCTCACCTTAGTCTCCCAAAGTGCAGGAATTACAGGCAGGAGCTACTGCTCCCAGCCTAAATACTTTAATTTTACATAACGGCTTTGCTTAAAAACCAGTTTGCAGAAGTTCTGAAAATTTAACCGCTGCCTCTCACAAGCCACCGTTGAGCCTTCTCTAGCACTTCACGGACTCCTGGTCATTGCCCAAAACAAACAAAAAATATTTCCCCAAACAAAACTCTCTTTGGCTAGGCTACGGTGATCTTTCGGTAATTCAAATGCAGCTTTTCTGTTGCCACAAGAGGGCACCACGAGTTGAGAGCAGATTCTAGGAAGGATTTTGGACGAACTGACTAGAGGGGTCATTTCTAGATGTATGTTTGAGTCTCCCCAAAGATTGTGATTCTGGGAGACTTTGTGGGAACTCACATAGGTTCACACGGTTCTTTGTTTCACAACATCAACACTGAACCATTCCTACTTCCAAATAGCTGTGTCCTCTGGGCCCGAAGGCTTTTGGTCTTCAAACTAACAAATGAAAAAACAATCCTTGCAAGGCGTTAAGGCTTGTCAAGTGTTCAGCCTGAGGAAGGAGAGGATGCAAGTACTGAGTACACCTATAACACATCAGCCACGTCACATCCTTCCCCTCCTGGAATCCTAAAATGACAGCTTGGGAATCCACTGACCCCTTAGAGAAACTGGTAGACTGTCCGTTATATGGATCATTCCTGCTACAATAACCCTGGGAGGCTTATCATTTGCATTGCAGTAATTTGTACTTTTAAATCCCAGGAGGAAAATTAGGGTATATTATGGGCCTGATGACCCATATAAGAAGGGAAGAGATATTTTATTTTTTTCTCTGGCTGGGATAAGCGCTTTGGTTTTGGGGGCGTGGATCTGTATTTTCTCAGGGTCTTACTGTGGAGTTTGTATTAGGGTTGGCCAGAATGTATGCTGGCAGCGGTCAGGGAGGCCCTGGATAATCAAGAGAGATACAGAGTGAGTTTCTAGAGTTTACTTTTTCTTTATCTTTCTTTTTTTTTTTTTTTTTAAACAGAGTCTTGCTCTGTCACCCAGGGTGGAGTGCAGTGGCATGAACTTGGCTCACTGCAACCTCCGCCTCCCGGGTTCAAGTGATTCTCCTGCCTCAGCCTCCCGAGTAGCTGGGATTATAGGCCCACACCACCACGCCCAGCTAATTTTTGTATTTTTAGTAGAGATGGGGTTTCTCCATGTTGGCCAGGCTGGTCTCGAACTTCTGACCTCAAGTAATCCACCCGCCTCGGCCTCCCAAAGTGCTGGGATTACAAGTGTGAGTCTGGCCAGCTTCCCTGATTCTTAATGCTGTTATCCTAGTGCGGTGATCCTCAGAGTCTGCTCCCTGGAACCGCAGCTTCAGTATCACGTGGGAACCTGATAGAAATGCAGATTCCCAGACCTAAGCAAGACAAGACGACTGCAACAGAGACTCCACGGGTGAAACCCAGCAATCTGTGCTTTAACGAGCCTTCCAGATAATTTTTTAAACAAACGTTTTTAAGTTGACACACAATAGTTACACATATTTATGGGGTATGTAGGGATGCTTTGATACCTGCAATGTGCAGCGATCAGATCATGGTATTTAGCATATCCATCATCTGAAACATTTATCATTTCTTTATGCTCCTACAGATGATTCTGGTGCAAATTCAAGTTTGAAAACCAATGGCCTAGTGTAGGGTTGTCAAACTTGGATGCATATGTATTAGATACATCCGAGGGGCTTTAAAACGTACAACTATCCCAGACATAAGAGGCCACATGATTCCATTCACACCAAATGTCCAGAATAGGCAAATGCATAGAGACGGAACACAGAGTAGTGGTTTCCAGGCCTGGGGAGAATGCGGAACTTGGCAGTGTGGGGCTTCTCTTGGGAATGACGAAAGTGTTCTGGAATCAGTGAGGATGGCTGCACAGCATTGCAAAATACTAAATACCACTTACTGTGGTTTGAATACATCCTCCAGAGCTCATGTGTTGGAAACTTAATCCCTAATCCAGCAATGCTGACAGGTGAGATCTTGAAGAGGTGATCAGGTCACGAGGCTCTGCCTCATGAATGGATTAATGTTGTTATTGCAGGAGTGGGTTTGTGATAAAAGCTGAGTTCAGCCTCTCCTGCTCTCTCTCGCTCTCTTGCCCTTCTGCCTTCTGCCACAGGATGACACCTTGACCTCAGACTTCCCAGCCTCCAGAATGGTAAGAAATAAATCTCTGTTCTTTATAAGTTACCCAGTATCAGGCATTCTGTTACAGTAGCACAAAATGGGCTAAGACATCACTGAACTGTACACTTTATGACAGTTCAATGATGAATTTTATCTCAATTAAAAATAGGTACTGTTTTTCTCTCGGTTCACCCCCAGAGATTCTGATTGGAGCCCAGTCATTCATATCTTTTACCTTTTTTTTTTTATTTTGAGACAGTTTCGCTCTTTTTGCCCAGGCTGGAGCACAGTGGCACGATCTTGGCTCACTGCAACCTCTGCCTCCTGGGTTCAAGCAATTCTCCCGTCTCAGCCTCACAAGTAGCTGGGATTACATGTGCTCAACACCATGCCGGCTAATTTTGTATTTTTTAGTAGAGACAGGGTTTCACCATGTTGTCCAGGCTGGTCCCGAACTCCTGACTTCAGATAACCACCTGCCTTGGCCTCCCAAAGTGCTGGGATTACAGGCGTGAGCCACCGCACCTGGCCTATCTTTTAACTTTTTAAATTAATACGCTGTTTTGGCTGAACAACCTACATAAGCTACAAAAATATTTCTTATTGCAACAAATTTGTTCTTCTATTGTTGTAAATGAAGATTCCCCCCAAATTCAAAGTGGGTCACAATGGTTTTGGTGACATGATTTCCCTCTTGTAAACCTCTCTTAAAAGATGTCACAGCTATGAATCACACTGAGCCACAGAAGAAGCACAGCCCTTTGGACTGCCTTCCTTTTCCTGTGGCATTTACTCGGACCTTGCCACTCACTGGTATTTTAGAAGACTCTCTCCTGGATGTTCTAAGAGGCATCCAGGGTTGGAAATCTGAGTTAATGCAAAAAGATCACACGTGGGTTACATTCCTGGTCAAGGGGATGCTGGTGTGAGCCTCTGCAGAAGTGAGGGTGGGGAGCACAGGATAGGCAAAGCTCAGCAGAGATGCTGCCCTGCGTCCTCTATAGGTAGGGGCTGGGTGGGAAAATCATGGGCTTTAGATTCAAGTTGCAGTGCTAGCCTCTGCCGTGCCATCTTCAAGCTGTTGCATCTCTCTAGGCCACAGCTATTCCAAAGGTTTCTGAGAAGGTAGATTTCAATAATGTTTATAAAACAAGCATCAAGCCTGGTGTATAGTAGGTGCTCAATGAATGTAAGGCTCCTTTGCCTTCCCGTTTCCCTGGTGCTTTAATTTTTGTTTGTTTTTTGAGACAGTCTTGCTCTGTCGCCCAGGCTGGAGTGCAGTGGTGCGATCTCTGTTCTCCGCCTCCCAGGTTCAAGCGATCTTCGTGCCTCAGCCCCCTGAGTAGCTGGGATTACAGATACCTGCCACCATGCCCAACTAATTTTTTGTATTTTTCGTAGAGACGTTGGCCAGGCTTGTCTCAAACTCCTGACCTCAGGTGATCCACTCAGCCTCGGCCTCCCAAAGTGTTGTGATTACCAGCGTGAGCCGCCGCACCTGGCAGTGCTTTAATTCTCTTTGACTGACTCTTTTGGAGGCATGGATTGGCCTCTCCTTTTGCCAGTCCCTGAACTGCAGGTGATTAGAGAGAGCATGGGGCAGGGTGGGCAGGGCTGGGTGCAGGACTTTGATCTGACCATGTGCTGCCTTGGTGATACCACACTTACTGTCTCCACTGCCAGGTGAGCCCACTCAGGAGGAGGACGCTGATCAGCAGGAAAACACAGCCGGCCACTGTCAATAGAGAGAGGGAGTTCAGAAAAGGGCCCTGGGCTTGGCATGGGGGCAGCAGGAGCCAGGCCCACAGGGCAGGCTGAGGACATCCCCAAAGAGCAAGGTGGAGGCTGCAGCCTCTCTTCCCTATCTCAGGACGCAGGTCCCTCCCCGTGGGATTTCCCAGGAGTCCTGAGGAACAGGGCGGGGAGGACGGGGTGAGGGTGGAGGGAGCTTCCCCTCAGTATGCACCCTTCTCTCACACAAGCCCCTCAGAAAGGCTTAGAGGCCAGGCCTCGTTTTAGGACACCGAGAGCGCCTGGTAAAAGAAATGTTAAAATATGAAGATGATGAGAAGCACGTTAATGTCTCCTGAAAGGGTTCAGGTTTTCCAGACACTGCTCTGCTGAGGTTCTGGAGGCTGACGTTTATTTACTTTCTAGGCAGATGCAACCTCAGAGTGTGTTTTTCCCTCCTACCAGGAAACGACAGCCATGTTTCTGGAAGCCTGTCCTCTCTGCCTGGCTACATGGCTCCTTCCTCTCACTGTTGACCCCTGACAGAGGCTCAGGGTACAGCCCTTCCAGATCAGCTTGAGAGGAGCTGATGCGACTGACTTGAGATTTCGCTCACAGCATCCTATAACTGATTCATGGGATTCTGAGCTGTAGGCATCTGGATTAGCTTTTCACTCACACATTCTGCAGTGTAAGGAAGGGGTCTTTTCAGTCAACCAACCAACCTACCAATCAACTAACCAACTACTAACCAACCTACCAACCAACTAACCAACGTACCAACCAACTAACCAACTAACCTATCAACCAACTAACCAACCTACCAAGCTATCTACCAACCAACTCACTACCAATCAACCAACCAAACTACCAACCAAACTACCAATCTGCCACCCTACCAACCAACCAACCTACCAACCAACTAACCCACCAAACTACCAACCAACTAACCAACCAACCTGCCAACTACCAACCTACCAACAAACCAACCAACTAATCCACCAACATACAAACCTACCTGCCAACCAACCAACCAATCAACTAACCAATTAACCTCCCAACCTACAAACCAACTTGCCAGTCAACTAACCAACCTACCTATCAACCTCCCAACCAACCAACTAACCTACCAACCAGTCAACCTGTCCACATCTCAGCCTGGTGTACATTTTGTCCACAAAGCCAGTGCCCCACTCACCTGCTACCTGGTACTCTGTTGTAAATATGAATGTTTCCATGGTTGCAGTCACTTCCGTCTGTATTCGAAAATCTGTGAAAAAGAGATAGAGACACTCCTGCTATCGTGACTTTAGGATGGCATGAGGCTAAAGGAAGTCAGGGCGTCTCTGTAGATGAGAAGCTCAGAGGCTGGTAGGAGACATGTGGTGGTGGTGAGGACAGGAGTTCCATCTCTGCCTGGGGACCATGCTTGGTCCTAGTCCTGGGTTCCCTCTTTCTGACACTTGCTTTGGGGCCTGCAGGTTGCTGAGGCCCTTTCCCTGCTGAGAGGGAGAGGAGGCTGCTGTAGGCTTCTCCCCTACGGGTCACCTCCGCCCATCTCTCTGAGCCTGGCTCCTGGCCACCCCTGCTCTTTTGGACTAGGCCTCTGTGGTCCAGCGTTTGTCTTCTCCCGCACCTGTTGTTGTGATGAGGCGGGAAGTCTCACTCTCAGGAAGGCCGTCGGGGCTTGCCTGAGGCTCCTCTTCACCTGGGGGAGAGAGTGAGTGATGCTGGTGGAGCTAAAGACAGGAGTCAGGGCCTCACTCCCATCCCACCTGCCCTGGGCAGCCGGCCCCAGATACGCCTGAGGAGGCATGAATCCGAGTGTGGGCACTTCGCCGGGGATTCCACCCCACATGGTTCCACACCAGGGGTACTGGGAAGCTGTGAAGTGGCCTCAGCAGAACAGACGAGGCTGAATTCTAACTCTGACCCTGGCTGTCCCCAAATCTCTGAGCAATGCTTTCTCCCCAGCCTCCCTACTCAGTCCGGGTTTCCATCTGTGACTTGGAAACAGGTCATAATAATATGAATGTCACTGAACCATTGGGTGGAGCAGAGATGCACTAAGGGACAGCTGCTTCTGTGCCAGGTTCTCCAGTCCTCCTGAGGGGTAGCAACCCTGGCTCTGCCCTGCCTCTCACCCTCTTCCAAGGAAGCAGCAGGCATTCCCTGGCTGTCAGGGTGGCCCAGGGAGGTTGCTACGGGAACAAAACAGCCTCCCCAGGGAACCCAAGAGAAGGACATGGAGTAGGAGAAGTGCAGTGAGCAAGAAAACCAGGAATACTTGTGGTTGAATGTAAGTCACTTTTTTTTTTTTTTTTTTGAGACGGAGTCTTGCTGTTGCCCCAGGCTGGAGGGGAGTGGTGTGATCTCAGCTCACTGCAACCTCCGCCCCCTGGGTTCAAGTGATTCTCCTGCCTCAGCCTCCTGAGTAGCTGGGATTACAGGTGCCCACCACCACACCCAGATAATTTTTATATTTTTAGTAGAGATGGGGTTTCACCATGTTGGCCAGGCTGGTCTCGAACTCCTGACCTAAAATGATCTGCCCGCCTTGGCCTCCCAAAGTGCTAGGATTACAAGCATGAGCCACCGCGCCCAGCCTGCATGTAAGTCACTTTTGATTGTCGCGATACTAATAAGATTTCAGAAGGAAGATAGCAGGAGACCTTGACATCAGTGGGCTGAGCGTTTGCATGCGTGTGTGTGTGTGTGCATGTGCACTGAGTAAGTCCCAACACTGCACATTTTGTGTTGATTTATCCAAACTCCGCTGGGGAATGGCACAAGGGCAAGGAGCATGCTGACTGCAGAGTACTGTTCAAATCATGCATTTATACGATCACCAGTAAGAGGAAAAATGCGTGAGTGGGAAACTGGACTTGCCCTTGGAGCCACAGGAGGCCTCGGTGGCTTAGAGAAGTAGTGGACTCAGGACCAACTATGAGGCAGCAACTAGGGTGCTTAGGAGAGAGCTTTCCTTCTCTTCTGTCTCCAACCTTTCTCCCCACTCAGGCCACATGGGAACCTTCATTGAAGGAGCCCTTGGAGTCCATCTGGTCTATTTAAAAAAAAAAAATTTTTTCAGAATGAGAAAAAATGGGAGCCCAGGGAGATCAAGGGGCTTGTCTAAGGACACACAGAGGAGAGGTCAGGGATTCCGCCCTGGTCAGCCTGATGGAGAAAGGCAACACTGTGGATCCCAGAAGGGAGCCACCATACCTGGAAACTGACTGGGCTCCGTTTCACTTGTGCATATGAGCTGGGGCTGGGTCCACCTTGTCTTCCCGTGGGTCATTTTGCAGATGCTCTCAGCAGGACCTCTGTGTAGAGCCCTGTATCCCTGGACACACTGGTAGTAAACCGTCTGCCCCACCACGAAATGATAAATTCTTTCTGTGGCTTCATTTTCCCATAGTGCAGGTTCCCTGCAGTGACCTGGAAGATGGAAGGAATGCTTTGAAGGCAGTTGGGGACAGCACTGCGAGTGAGTCCAGGTTGCCTCTTGCTAGGGACTGGACCTTGGTTCTTCCTCTTTTGACTGCTTGCTCATCCTTTCATTCAACCAATATATGTTGAGAACATCTGAGCGTGGGCAAGTTCGCTAGGCCCTGTAGGAAGGCATGAAGACCCTGTCACTCCTGCAAGGGGCAGACAGTGGATTGTGTAAGAAAGGCATGTGAAGGGTAGCAGACGTTGGCGATGGGAACACAGAGGAATGAGCGATTCATTCTGGTTGGTGCTGCCCCGAGAGAGGAACACCACAGCTGGGTCTTGGAAGACAGTGCAGGGGTTGACAGTGGACAGGAGTGGGCGGGGCAGTCTCAGCTGAGACACAAGGACAGGCTCAAGCCTATTTGGGCCAATGGAGCATGAAGACCACCTTGGATTTCTGCTGGACAAGTGAGGAAGCACATTCTTGGGGGTGGCAGGTGGACATCTTGGGATGATGGCGGAAGGACTGGGGGCAACCCCAAAGCCAGGAGGAGGGACGGGCTGAGGGAACCTCAGAGAAATGGAGCACCATCTCTGATCAAGCCACACCTGAAGCTTGACACACATGCGCCCTTTCAAGGCTTCTCAAAATTTCCCATTCCCAGAACTTTCCACTCACCCAACTACATCCCAGGTCTGACTGACCTGCAGCCTGAGACCATGTCTTATTCTGATTAAATCTCTGAATTCCCCACCCACAGCCCCCAACCTGGACATATGGAATTGTATGTGCCCTCTAACCTTAGCCTGTGAAACTGCACACGTGCTCTGAACTTCCAGACTCTCCCCAACCCTGCATACCCAACAGAACCTCTGTAAATGTCCTACAGAGCCTCTGGCCCAGCAGGAAGCTGGGTGGTCCTGTCCCAGGCTGGCTCCTGGCGTGTGGCACGTTGAACATCACGACTGAACTTGTGTTTTGGTCTCAGGATAAAAGGTTGTTTGACAACCAATACAATTCATAACTGTCTGAACGTGTTGGAATCGGGTGTACTTCTTTCCAATGAAAACACCCAAACTGAGACAATCTTTGAAACATCCCTCAGGCAGAGCCAGCCTTCGAGAAAGGACAATAAGCATTGGCCTCTTTGAAGCTTTCCAATAACTGTGCAGGGTGATATGGGGGAAGTAGAACAAAACAAACAAATGTGCTTGGAAACACCAGTCCAGGACAAAGTCGGAGGGGGAAGGAGTAAGAACATCGTGTTGCAACTGTGCCCCTAGATTAGTCTGTTTAAAAAAATAAAATAATAGAAGCTATAAATAAATTCAAACTCTTAAAATAAGTAATCAGGAGAAAGTTTCCTCATCTAATCTGGGAGACCTGAGGTCTGATTCCAGCCCTACTATGTGAGCCTCGCCAAATCTTTTGATCTTTTCTGCATCTCAGTTTCTTCAGTAAATTGAAGTAACCCTTCCTGGTCCTGACTCATTGTATTGCCAGGCTCAAATGGGATGGTGCCTGATACAGTTCTTTGTAAGGTTGTAAAATTAGCAAAGGGCTCTGAAGTCTCCTAAGGTCAGCCCCTGACCTTAGAAAGCTCAATTCTTCCTAGCAGGTTCTGTTTTTCTTTTTTCTTTTTTGTTTTGTTTTTTGAGGGGGGACAGAGTCTTCCTCTGTCACCCAGGCTGGAGTGCAGTGGTGCAATCTCTGCTCACTGCAACCTCCGCCTCCTGATTTCAAGCAATTCTCATGCCTTGGCCTCCTGAGTAACTGGGACTACAGGCGCCCTCCACCATGCCCGGCCAATTTTTGTATGATTGTAGAAACAGGGTTTTACCATGTTGGCTAGGCTGGTCTTGAACTTGTGACCTCAAGTGATCTGCCCGCCTCGGACTCCCACAGTGCTGGGATTACAGGCGTGAGCCACTGCACCTGGCCCATTTTCTTGACACCATGAGTGAACCACCATTCAGTTATGGGAAAGCAGAGGACAGGCAAGGAACAGCCGCAGTGCTCATTCATGCACAGACTGCTGGCCGGGACACATGCGTCTGGAAATCTTGAGACTCACAAGTGTGGCATGTCCATTTTACAACCTTGCCCTGGAAGAAATATGGGGAAGTGAATAATTTTTTTGTGGTGCGTTGTTTTGTGCTTAAGGGGAAGACGCAGAGCGTTTCCTGGAGGGCGGGGATCGTTGTCACACTCTTGTTTGTGTCTTCTGTCAGCAGGGCCTGGCACACAGACCCAACAGATGATTTTAAGTTGAGTTGAATTTGGGTTGAATTCTATTTGGCCAGTTACCAAACCAGGGAGTGAGCCCAGACCTGGATTGGCTGCCATCAGATTGGCTTGAGTTGCTGAGCAAACAGCCTTTGGGCAGCTCTGCACTAGCTCTTGTCTGCAATGATGTCTGGGAGGAGGGAGCAACATGCATGTGTTTACAGAAGGCAGGGCAGACTTTCTTCCTTTGGGTACACATCATCCGCCTGCAAGAGAAAGGTGGGCTCTCAGGAGTTAGCTGGAGGGCAGATTCATCTCTCACCTGGAAGGCTCGCTTGGTCCGCCAGCTGCATTTGACTTTGCATTTCTGTGGTTTTTCTTTCTTTCTGTTCTTCAGGTTGAGGTGTCACTTGTTTTGTTGTGTTCTGAGCAGCTAAAAAATATAGATGGAATGATGCAGATAATTTCACAAATGCTTAATAGAAAACACTGTTCACGTATTCATTCACTTGAGAAGCACACCTGTCCAGGGCCCACGATGTGTCTAGCGGTGTCCGGCTGCTGAGCTTACAAAGATGAAACCAGAGCACGCCCTCCCTCGGGTGGGGCCTGCTCACACCCCTCCCAGCACCGGCCTCTGGGTATTCATGTGCATATGGCAATGCCCACAACATGTATTTGAACGTGTATGTATGTCTGTGTATATCATGTATGTTACGTGTGTATGTGTGTGTGTCTCACCAAAAGGGACTCCTTGCTTGCTGTCAACTGTTTTTGAGTTGTTTGACGGCAGCAGGAGTGGTCTCACTCCACAACGCACTGATCCTTTGCTCCCTAAGACTGCTCAGAATGCTTAAAGTTAGAGACGCCACCCTAACACAATGACAAGGAAACTTCTACAACAGTCCTGTCTATTGTGAAGAGTTTGGCAAAGGAGTTGAGTCTGAGTGCCCCAATGAGGGGGGTGATCAGAATTCTGGCTCAGGATAAAAGAAGGCGTCTAGGTCAGGCATGGTGGCTCACACCTATAATCCCAGCACTTTGGGAGGCTGAGGCAGGCGGATTGCTTGAGCCCAGGAGTTTAAGGCCAGCCTGGACAACACGGGGAAACCCCATCGCTAACAAGAAATACAAAATATTAGCCAGGCATGGTGGTGTGAGCCTGTAAGGCCCAGGCAGGAGAATCACTTGAGGCCAGGAGTTCGAGACCAGCCTGGCCAACATGGTGAAACCCTATCTTTGCTAAAAATAAAAAAGTTAGCCAGGCGTGGTGGTGCACACCTGTACTCCCAGGTACTCGGGCAGCTGAGGCACAGGAATCACTTGAACTCAGGAGATGGAGGTTGCAGTGAGCTGAGATTGCACCACTGCACTCCAGCCTGGGTGACAGAGCGAGACTGTCTCAAAAATAAAAATAGAATTGTGTGGCTGGGCACAGTGACTCATGCCTGTAATCCCAGCACTTTGGGAGGCTGAGGCGAGTGAATTACTTGAGGTCAGGAGTTCGAGACCAACCTGGACAACGTGGTGAAACCCCATCTCTGTTAAAAATGCGAAAATTAGCCAGGCATGCTGCTGGGAGCCTATAATTCCAGCTACTCAGGAGGCTGAGGCGGGAGAATCACTTGAACCTGGGAGGCAGAAGTTGCAGTGAGCCGAGATTGCGTGCCATTGCACTCCAGCCTGGGCAACAGAGTGAGACTCTGTCTCAAAAAAAAAAAATTGTGTTTAGTGAATGACTATTTCAGGAACCACTAAAATTAGTTATCCTGTAGACTGGACTGGCCCATTTGTGTCTATAGGGCTGAGTGAACCAAAGCTGGGCTCTGTCTCACTCTTTGCTACAGTTCTCTTTTTCTCGGTAGTGACAGAAGAGACACTTACCAGAGCTTGTGCATTGACATTGGTTGTCCCAGGATGAGTGGCCAGAGTTTCCTGTACAGAGCATATAGGGTGACCCGCTTTTTATTCTGCGGAAACCTCTCTTGCATTCACAGTTCAACATGGTTCCTTCCTTGTAGGCCGCGGCTTTGAACGTGGCGTGTGTGATTTTTGGCGGGTCATCGTCACAGAGCTCTGCAAAGCAAAAGAAGACTATTAGGAGCTCAAGAGGCCCCGGGCAAGTACTCACACATTTAATCCTGTAATAACTTAATCACGTATTTCTTCACTTTATTTAAAAGATGGTATGCCCCACTTTTTGTGAGAAAGGAACCAAGGCTGCTACCATTGTTCTTCAGAAACCTTTGTATCAGAGCTGGCTCAAAAGTTAGCTATGACCAAGCTCCTCTCCAAAGTACAATATATTTCAAACTAGATGAGTAGAAATTAATGTGGTTTTATTCTGAATATGTCTCATGTCAAGCAAGTATGGAGAGAGGAGGGCCAAGGAAGGTGAAGAAAGGAAGGAGCTAAGTTATATACATTTAATTGAGGGGCAAAATGTGTCTGTGCAAAATACTTTTTGGGATATACAAATTGTTAGACTTTCTATAATTAATGACTCTGTGCCATTTTTTGAGAAATATACAGAAAGTACTTCACTCAGTGTCTGGCAAATAGGAAATGTGTGTTTCTCACCCACCTGCTCACCTCTGACTTCACCAAATACCTTCTTATATTATGAAGACCTTACCCTCCCTCAGTCTGAAAAATGGACCCTGGTATCTCACTAAAGACACCAGAAGCAGTGGTCAAACATTAAACTGTTACAAGGAAAAGTGGCACAGGTCTAATCAGAAAAATAATTCCATTGCCTACTTTGCAACAGTTTCTCTGCTTTAAGAGATTAGATTTTGGGGGGAAATATCACATGCTGGATAAAGGAAGTGGACAGGGAGATGACAGGGACAGGAAGAGGCAGGAAAGCAGGAGTCTGTAGCCTCTCCATCGATGGAAGCCCACACGGAGGCTGATCAGGGCTGCTGGCTGTACTCATGGCTGTGGGTTGGCTGGTTGTGTATTAGTCGTTCAGGTTGAGTGAAGCTTCTCTATGAACTTAGTCTCTGCCCAGCATCTTGTCATCCAGAAGACCATCCTCATCCAATGATTCAGGACTCTCCTGATACCCCTAAGAACTGAAGCTAGGCAGGCTGGGTGCAGTGGCTCATGCCTGTAATCCCAGCACTTTAGGAGGCCAAGGTGGGTAGATCAGATGAGATCGGCAGTTCGAAACCAGCCTGGCCAGCCTGGTGAAAACCAGTCTCCACTAAAAATACAAAAAAATTAGCCAGGTGTGGTGGCATGTGCCTGTGGTCCCACTTACTCGGGTGGCTGAGAGCCTGAGGCAGGAGAATCGCTTGAACCCAGGAGGCGGAGGATGCAGTGAGCCGAGATCACGCCACTGCACTCCAGCCTAGGTGACACAGCAAGACTCTGCCTCCAAAAAAAAAGAATCGAAGGTAGGGAGAAATCAGACAGCTTGGCCCATCTCTAACCAACAAGAGACTAAGCAAAAGCAATTTAAATGGGCTCCATGGGCTGGAAATGACGGTGGAACAGGAACAGGTGACGTAAGTGCTCAGTAAATTCTGGTAATCTCATGATAAGGCAAGAGCAGCAGCATGGTGGGAAGGGAGAAAGATGGGTTTCTAACTTCTAGCTCCAGCAGCTTACAAGCTACGTAGTTTTATTGTTTTACTTCTCTAAGGCTCAGTTTTGTGGTGTAATAATAATTATTTTATTGATTTAACGATTACAGCAAATAATATACTAAGGTAACTTGATGAAAGCCCAGAAAATAAGACATGGATAGATGGTAGTTCTGTTCCTTTCCTTTTGTTCACTGTCCAGAAAAAGAGAATGGTAATTCAGATAGAGACTGGACTGACGTTTACCTTGACCTTTAACTCCTGCAAAAGATTGTCTCTCTGTACTTCTCATATCACTGGTACCATTTGTTGGCACTTATTATTGATCAACACCAACCAATATTTTACGTATCAGAAGATAAATCTGTTGCTAAAGCAAGACATGGATAATAATCAGAAAAACCAGTGAAGACTTCTGCTTCCAGCCATCACAGAGTAACTGGGACCAAAACTTATGTTTCTGCTGAAACAACTGTGAAACCAGCCCAAATGTATGCAGCAAGTGCTTTCAGGTGCTGAACAACAGGCAGCTCAGGGCTACATGATTTGGGAGGAGGGAAACACATGAGAGGCGCCCACGGTTGCCCTGGCTTCCTTCCTGGGGTGCTTTCCTCCCAGGCAGCACCCAAGTGGAGCCCAAGCAGAGTGGTGATCTCATTGACGTGACATGACTGGGATTTGTGGGGTGGGGCTCTGGAGAGGGCACTACATGAAGAGTGCTCAAAAAATATGTATAGGGGTCCACCCCAGGTTCTTAGCCAAGAGCTGGTCTGAACCTGAACAGGGGAGAACTCAGTGAGACTTAGCCCTGATTGTCCATTGTGAGGGCTAAGAGAAGAATAGTTATACTAAGTTTTATTTATAAAAACAGGTGTCTGAGTTGTGGGTTGTAGTTTTCCAATCCTGCTCTAGAGAAAGAGACATCCCCAGGATGAATTTCAAAACCAAAAGAGACCTGCCCTTACAAAGATTAAAACCAAGCCTAATAGACAAGAGGATGTGCTAGTCATTTACCTGCCTGTCAGAGCAAAATGCATTACCTTTTAAAGGACCACAAGATAATCCAGACCCTTTATAATGTATAGTTCATAATATCCAGCAAGTTAACAGAAAATCTAGACATGTGAAGAAACAGGAAAACGTGACCTACTTGACCTACTCAAAAAAGTGCTCAATAGAAACAGACCCGTAAGATTGACTGGGTGTGGTGGCTCACGCCTATAATCCCCGCACTTTGCAGGGACAAGGCAGGCAGATCACCTGAGGTCAGGAGTTAGAGACCAGTCTGGCCAACATGGTGAAACCCCATCTCTACTAAAAATACAAAAAAATCAGCCGAGTGTGGTGGCACATGCCTGTAGCCCCAGGTACTCAGGAGGCTGAGGCAGGAGAATTGCTTGAGCCTGGGAGGTGGAGGTTGCAGTGAGCCGAGCACCACAGCCTGGGTTACAGAGTAAGTGAGAGTCTGTCTCAAAAAAAAAAAAAAAAAAAAAAAAAAAAAAAAACCGACCCCTAAATTGACCCAGATTTTGGAATTAGCACAAAAGGAGTTTAAAACAGTTATAATAAGTATGCTCTTATTAAAGCAGAGGTCAGTAAACTATGACCTGCAGATTTGCTGCCATTTATTTATTTATTTATTTATTTATTTATTTATTTATTTATTTTTGAGACAGAGTTTTGCTCTTGTTGCCCAGGCTGGAGGGCAATGGTGCAATCTTGGCTCAACGTCCGGCTAATTTTTGTGTTTTTAGTAGAGATGAGGTTTTGCCACGTTGGCCAGGCTGGTCTTGAACTCCTGACCTCAGGTGATTCACCTGCCTCGGCCTCCCAAAGTGCTAGGATTACAGGAGTGAGCCACCATGGTCAGTGGTTTATTTTTATAAATAAAGTTTTATTGGAAGAAAGACACACCCATTTATTTACATTTTGTCTATGGCTGCTTTTCTGCTATAATGGCAGAGTTGAGTAGTTGCAGTGGAGTAACATGGCCAGGTAGCCTAAAATATTTACTCTCTGACCCTTTCAGAAAAAAAGTGCCAACTGCTAATTTAAAGAAAAAATGGTTATAATGAGTGAAACAATAGGATATCTCAGTAGATAAATGAAAACTAGTAATTTTTTCTTTTGAAATGGAGTCTTCCTCTGTTGCCCAGGCTGGAGTGCGGTGGTGTAATCTTGGCTCACTGAAACCTCTGCCTCCCAGGTTCAAGTGATTCTCCTGCCTCAGCCTCCCAAGTAGCTAAGATTACAAGTGCGTGGCACCATGCCTGGCTGATTTTTGTATTTTTAGTAGAGACAGGGTTTCACCATGTTGGCCAGGCTGGTCTCGAATTCCTGACTTCAGGTGATCCACCTGCCTCGGCCTCCCAAAGTGCTGGGATTACAGGTGTGAGCCACCATGGCCAACCAATATTTTTTAAAATAAGAAAATAAAACTAAAAGTTACAGTATCTGAAATGAGCCTAGCCAGGGCTTGAAGGCAAATCAATAGAAATTATCCAAACTGATGAACAGAAGAAATTGAAAAAGAATAGACCTTTGGCATCCTGTGAGACAATATCAAATAGCCTAACCTACATTTCATTGAATTCCCAACGAGAGAGGAGAGAAAGAATGGAGCAGAAAAAATATATGAAGAAATAATGCCAAAAATGTTTGAAATTTGATGACAGATATGGATTTACAGATCCAGATGTTCACTGCACCAAGCAGGATACAGATAAAGAAAAGCACATCTAGGTACATCACAGCTAAACTGCTGAAAACCAAAGATAATGAGAACATCTTAAAAGTGGCGAGAGGGAAAGGACACATACCTACAGGGGAGTAATGATGAATAACAGCTGACTTCTCAACAGAAACAATGGAAGCCAGTAAACAGTGGCACAACATATTCAAAGTTTTAAAAGAAAAAAATCCATCAGCCTTGAAATCTACCTAGAGACAATATCCTCCAAAAACGAGGGTGAATTTAGTATATTTTCAGATAAAAGAAAGCTTAGAGAATTTATTATGGCACATTTGCATTATGCTAAAGAAAAAATGTCAAGCAACAGAGAAATTACACTAGCTAGCAACATAAATCTACATGAAGTAATAAAGAACATTGATAAATATTTAGATAAGTGAAAAGACCACTTTTTGTTTTTAACATCTTTGAAAGACAACTGTTTAAAACAAAAATAATAATATGGTACAGTGGGTTCTGTTGAACATGCAGTTCTAGTATAAAAGTTAGGAAGAATGGAATTGTACTGTTTTAGGTTTTTATATCATATAGAAAATGGTACAATATTAAGTACATAGATTGTGATAAGCTATGGATACATACTGAATAGCTGAGAGAAACCACCAAATAACACCACAAAGAGTGTAGCTAAAAAGAATATTAAATTTGGTGAGCCAAACTGAAGAGAGAAAAGGAAGAATAGAGTAATAAAAACAGAAAGGGAACAACTAAGAAACAGATAGCAAGAAGGTGAACTTAAAGCAAGTCCTATCAGTAATTACATTAAATATAAATGGACAAAAATCCATACATTAAAAGACAGAAACTTCAGACTGGATTAAACAGCAGGGCCCAATTATATGCTGTCTTCAAGAGAACACACTTTAAATACAATAAAAATGATAGGATGAGAAAAAAAGGATAGAAAAAGACATAATCTACAAAGATAAGCATAAGGAAGCTGGTGTGGTTATATTAATATCAGGAAGTAGATTTCAAGATAAGGAACATTATTCTCAGATAATGTGATTGTTAACATAAAATTACTGAGGAATCTGCAAAATAACTACTAGAATTTAGGAAGGTAGCAATTTCAGTATATATATATATATATATATATATATAGTTAGTTCTACATACTGACACAACCAATTAGAAAATTAAAAATTAAAAACAATTGTATTTACAATTACATCAAAACACATAAAATGTTTATAAGTAAGTCTACCAAAAACTTGTAATACCACTAAACTGAAAACTCTGAAATATTGCTGAGACATATTTTACAAGAATTAAGCAAATGGAAAAATATACAATCTTTATAGATTGAAACATTCATTTAAAGAACCTATTCACCTTAAAATGATCAATTAATTCAAGGCAACTGCAGTTTAAAAATCCAACACAATATTTAGTAGAAATTCGGAAGTTATTTCTAAAACCTCCTTAGAAACACAAAAGACCTAGAATATCTAAGACAATCATAAAGATGTACACATTTAGAGGATTCATGACATCTGATATTCAGGCTTTGTATAAAACTATGAAAATCAAGGCAGCATAGTATTCGCATAAAGACAAACAGTAATGAAACAGAGCAGAAAGTCCTGAAATGGACTCACTCATGTTTGTTCAACTGATTTTTTTTTTTAACAAATAAATGTGCCAAGGAAGTTCAATGAGAAAGGAAAAATCTTTCCAACAAATGCTTCTGGAACAAATGGATAAATGTATGAGAAAAAACCTCACCTCTTATGCAAGAATTAATTTTATTATATGTATAAAGATAAAGATCTATATACTAGGTCTATACCTTATAGATGTAACCATAAAAGGCAAAACTACAAAGATTTTAGAAGAAAATAAAGGCAAATGACTTTGCAGGTTGGAGATAGGCAAAGATTGCTTATAGAGGATGCAAAAGCACTAACTATAAAAGAAAAAAATTGAAAATGTCTACTCATCCAGAGACATTAAGAAAATGAAAAAGTAAAAGACTGAGAGAAAATATTTGCAATATATTTATTTGTCACAAACACTTGTGTCCAGAATACATAAAGAACAACAAAGCAATAGTAAAAGGCAAACAGCCCAATAAATGGGCAAAGACTTGAACAGCCACTTCCCCAAAGAAGATACATGATTATCAATAAACACTTGAAAGTGTGCTTAATATCGGGTATCAATAAAATGCAAATCGAAAACCATGATGAGATAGCCCATTGGGGAAATGGAGGAAATGGATAAAAGACTGATACACCAAATACTGGAGAGGAAGTAGAGCTACTGGAACTCTCCTACATTACTGGTGGCAGTGTAAGTAATGCAATTACTTTGGAACACTATTTGAAAGTATTTTGGCTGGGCATGGTGGCTCATGCCTATAATCTCAGCACTTTAGGAGGCTGAGGCAGCTGGATCATTTGAAGTCAGGAGTTCGAGACCACCCTGGTCAACATGGTGAAACCCTGTCTCTATTAAAAATACAAAAATTAACCAGGCATGGTGGTGCATGCCTGCAATCCCAGTTACTCTGGAGGCTGAGGCAGGAGAATCATTTAAGCCCAGGAGGCAGAGGTTGCAGTGAGCTGAGATCATGCCACTGCACTCCAGCCTGGGCAACAGAGTGAGACTCTGTCTCAAAAACAAACAAACAAAAAGAAAGGATTTTTATTGAAGTTAAATATATATCTATCCTACAATTCAGCAATTCTACTCCTAGGTATTTACCTAAGAGGAATGAAGGGATGTGTTTTTAGTAGAGATGAGGTTTTGCCACGTTGGCCAGGCTGGTCTTGAACTCCTGACCTCAGGTGATTCACCTGCCTCGGCCTCCCAAAGTGCTAGGATTACAGGAGTGAGCCACCATGGTCAGTGGTTTATTTTTATAAATAAAGTTTTATTGGAAGAAAGACACACCCATTTATTTACATTTTGTCTATGGCTGCTTTTCTGCTATAATGGCAGAGTTGAGTAGTTGCAGTGGAGTAACATGGCCAGGTAGCCTAAAATATTTACTCTCTGACCCTTTCAGAAAAAAAGTGCCAACTGCTAATTTAAAGAAAAAATGGTTATAATGAGTGAAACAATAGGATATCTCAGTAGATAAATGAAAACTAGTAATTTTTTCTTTTGAAATGGAGTCTTCCTCTGTTGCCCAGGCTGGAGTGCGGAGTCTTTTCTACAGAAAGACTTTTATAAAATATTTATTTACTTCTTTCTTTTATTAAGCCCCTTCCATTCTAGGACATAGTAGCTTTATTAATAATAATCAACTCAATAATTCAAATATCCATCATTGGGAGAACAGATAAGTAGCTTATCATATAGTCATACTACAGAAACCACTCAAAAATAAAAAATAATGAACTATTGATACGGGCAATATTGATAAATCTCAAAAATGTTATGTTGAACAAAATAAGCTAAACACAAAATAGTGCACACACTTTGCTTTCATTTATATGAAGTCCAAAAAAAGACAAAAGTTATATCCAGAGACAGAAAGCAGACAGTGGATTCTTGTGGTAGGTGGGTATTGACCAGAAGGCAGAAGTGATGAAAACGTTTATGCAGCTGTACACATTTGTCAAAACTCATCAAATTGTATGCCTCAGATCTGTGCCTTTCTTTATAAGTAATTTTAGCTCAACAAAATCAATGAGAAGCATACTTAGCAACTCTTTTGTAATTATTCATTAGCACAAATAGCCAGGATTGACCACAGATGCTTTTGGAATCTGAAATGCCAATCACAAGCCAAGAACATTTCTAAACAGATCAATTTGAAAAGAAGGAGACAAATTGTCTTGGAAGCTGTTTTGTGACCTTAGAAACTCTTTAATTCCGTGAGGGTGTGTTTTGCTAGATGAGGTAATGGGCATTTTCAGAGTCATCATAAATTAGTCTGAGTGTCTGAAGAGGTCATGCGGGGACAAGGGGAAGTTCCAGAACTTCTTACTCTCACAGACTTTCCTTTCATAAAGAATCTTTCCTGGAATTTAGAAACATGACACCTCCAGGTCTGTAGCTCAGTAACCACTAAAGAGCTTGGCTGTAATCCTTTTCCCTGAAAGACCTTGCCAGGAAGTGCCAAACATCACCTGAAGGCAGCAGGAGGTAGAAGAGTGTGCGAAAAGGTACGCTAGAGGGTTGCTCTTTTTCAATATAATGGGAATAAATTTGGGATTTTTTTTAGCCCTTCTTAGCATAGTGTTATAAAAGCAGCAACAGAACAACATCCAAAAAAAGAATAAAAAATAATTTGTCTAAAAGTCTTGCACAGTAATAACAAAGGAGGATTCCATTTATATGACTCCAAAATGTTGAAATCATCTTTCCCTATATTATCATTCTTTTATTTTTTAAGACAGCATACAACTGCCCTCATTCTCTAGTTTTACTCACTAAGAATGCTAAAAATCACTTCTCAAAATTCAGCTAACAAGGGCTTTTCTCTGCCTTTACACTTCCTCCTGTCTTTCCAGACCCACTTCCTGCTTCTCCCAATGGGTCTTCTCAACATAAATGATTCTCTCCCGGAATATTTTCCAATTCCCAGCTCTATGCACTCCCCCAGCTCACACCACAAGGGACCTGGGAGCTTGGGAGGCAGACAGAATTTTCCTTAGAAGAGGGGAAGGGGAATATTTTTCTCCCCGTAATTTTAAAGTATTGGCACAATTCTGGATGTAGACATCACCTTCTTCTCTGAGAGTATTTGAAGTGTCTGGTGTCTACGGACTGTGGGAAAATTTGAGATGATCAATTTGGGAGTTGGAGGTGGGGGTGTAGGGTGGTAAACACTCAAGGCTTAGAAATTGGGGCTCCCCACCCTGCATTAGGGTCTCACCCAAAGGGGTTGGCACAGGGCTGAGAAGCAGTGGGGCTCCTGTCCACCCTGCCCAGCACCTTTTCCCACCAGGCAACTCAGTGGTGTTTAGTCTGCCAGGACTAGCCCAGAAACTTGAATGGGACCCTGAGAGAGCCAAGGGTCCCTTGGGCCCCCCCCAGGGGCTTTCTGTTTGCCCTGGGTCTCCCTGTGTGGGCAGGGATGGAGAGTCAGGGCCTGCCTTCATGGCAGTAGGCTCTGAGTTGGCGACTGGCGGCAGGCCAAGTTCTAAATGGGCTTCCCAAAGCCACATTCAGGCTGGACGGTGCTGCTCTTGCACACGGTTTCTGTGGGCTGGATTTTCTCTGTTGCACACATGCTTAGTATCTGTCTCTCTCTTTGTTCCTGAGTGGTGGGCCCCACATGTGGCTCTGAGCAGGCTGTATCTCCATTCTGGCAATAAAAGTACTCTGGACACTGTTAAGGTGAGAAAAGAAAAGAAATCAGGGCTCCCAGGAGGAAAATTTGAACTACAGGCTCTGCAGTGAGGTGGCCTTTGACTTTAGTTTTTGTGCCTTTTATGTGGGCAGAGGGAAAAAGAGACAGCCAGCAGTTTTCATTAATCCTGAAAATGCCGAGGGCTTTGGCCTGGGACCCACACCAAGGGCATAGGCACAGAGTCAAACCGAGCTCTTCTGGTGTTGAGCGTGTTCCACATCTTACATTGGATGTTGCCGTGAATGCTCAGACATGGACAGAATCCCACTTGTTCCTCGTCCTTTTCCACCTCACCTGCATCATTGTGGCTGAAATACATGATCATGGGTGTATCTTTCCTTGTGAATTTGTTGCCTCTAAGAGTTCTGTATGCAGCTGAAGGGTAACACCCCTTGGGAGCTTTTGCCTTGTCTGGCTGACACCTTGGCAATCGCAAGTGACTGTGACAGAGAGCTACCTCTTCTGGAATGCATCATGGAACAGATCTGGGAGAACGGAGGGTGCAGATGAAGGGCCCTCGACAATGCTTCTCTTTGCACTGCGGGCTTCCCTTTCAATGGACTGCTAGAGATTCAACTTCTCTGTCTCCTTGTGTGCCCGCTGGAAAGGAAAAAGCCAGGCACTTGTAGTCCTCCTGCCATAGATGACCAGAACAACCTAACCCAGGACTAACAGCGAGAGATTTAGGGATTCAAGCCAGCTTTTCTGACTCCCAGCCACCGGCTCTCTCCTTTTGAGTGTTAGACTCCGCCCTCAGTCACTCGTCACTTTTCCCAGAAGGACAAATGTGCAGATTCTATGTCTTGGATTTTAAATAAAAGCCGAGGAACTTGGTGAAATGAGGTGGTCTTTGCCTTCCGCAGCACTCTCTGCTCCTCTGGGCAAGAGGCCACATTTTTCTTGCCACTGAGGTTAAGTGAAAACAAAACAAAACAAAACAAAACAAACGAACAAAAAAGAGACCCCATTGACAGTAAAGATAAACAGCAGCAGGCCAGCGGCTCTTCCCTGACGTGGAATCATGAGCCCTCTTTATTTGATTTTGCCACATACGCGCCGCGCCGCTCCCATAATCTGAAAGGTGTCCCTTTACTTTTTACCACTTCATTAGTAGAATTGTTGTGTTCCTTGAGTTAACCAGAAATACCAACCCTGGAAGGAGACGTGAGGGCAGTCATTTTAGAGAGCGGATGCCACTGCTGAAGAAGAAGTGGCTGCTCTTCCCGGTTGGCTGCTCTAGAGCCGGCAGGACGGTACTGAGGTTGTTGACAGCAGCATGTGTGCAGAACCCTCCAGGATCTTGCAGATTGGGATTTGACAGGGCAGGCGTGGACGCTGAGGCTATTTCTAACAAGCTCCCACATGATGCTAGGGCTGCAGATCCCCAGGCCACACTTGGAGTAGTGAGAGTTTCCAGTGCGCGAAGTCCCGGCTGCTCGCTCAGTCCCCTCTCCATCTGCCCGCTTGATGAGGACAGGACCCCCACGTCTCCAGCGCACAGTGAGCACTGCTCAATCTGCATCCACAGCGGTTTGTGCCCAGATGCTTTCTCACTCAGCATCTAACAGGGTGCCGTGAAAACGTCATTGGCTGGAGGAAAGGTGGGTGAGTGAGAAACGTTTGTGGATTGAGTAACTTTTTGTGGTCGTTTTTTTCTCTGATGTTCAAAGTGAGAGAAAACTCGTTTGGCCCCTGCAGTCCATGTGAGCAACATGAAAGATAAAGGAAAAAAGGGGCTTCTAAAGGATGTGGACCGAGTCTGAGATAAGATTCTTTGCCCCTTGGGTGAATCAAGGTCAAGTTGTTTTACTCTTAGCCCAGCCAGCCCTAGGTAAAGGCTTCATCCCTCTTCTCTTTCCTATCCATATATCAGAGCTTTAAGCTCTGCTTTTACGCAGTGAAGATTAGAATAACGCACGGAGCACAGGAAATGTCTAGATGATGATTCACTGAGCTTTACAAGGGACACAGGTATGCATCAAGAGCTTGGGCCACTGGGTAAAGAGAGATCTGGTTCTTGCTCTAACGTGGTTCATCTTCTGCGTCAGAATCAGACAGATTGTGGGTGTCAGAGATCCGAATCTTCCTCTTGTTCCAGTCACTGGCTCCCTGTGGTCCCTTCTCATTTCAGATGCTCTGTCTGTAACATGAAATGAAAAGAATTCCTCCCAGACCCCTAGCCAAGTTTCACCTTAAGCTCGTTGACTCCCAGAGGAAATCCCTATAGGAGACTGGAAAGAAGATGTTGGAGCCAGAGGCTATCTTTGATTGTCAGGTGAGGTTTACTGTTTAATAAGAACTCCAAAGATATGCATAATGTCAAAGGTTGTCTCTCGCTTCCTTGGGAAACTCAAACCAGCAGTTTAGGCCTTTAGAAAGTAAGTGGTTTGGGTGCAAAATAAAATACCATAGAACATGTCGAACATCCCTTTTAATGGTATCATAGAATATGAGAACTAGAAGAGATCTTAAAGATCATTTAGGCCAACCTCTACTTCTTCTGGATAAGAACACTGAGCCTGTGGTCATTTCACAAGTTTGTGGCAAGCCTTGGATTACAACAGATCACCAGGTTCCCTGACTCCTAGTTCAGTGCTTTTCCAACACCCAGAATCATAATCTTCAGGAAGGAGCATGCTTTTCACCTATCTGTTGAAGGTTGTCTCTTACAAAGAGGTGGAGCTATGTCTAAACTATCTGAGTGCTGGGAGGTGTTTGTGTGATGTTGTGGTTTAGTTCAGATTATTATCTTTGAAGAAGTCAGAGGGCCCAGGCCCTCCATTTGGGGTTATCTATGTAATAATAACTATGATATCCAATCCCTGCATATGTGCTGCTTCTTTGCATATATTACCTTCAATGCTTATGGCTCTGAAAGGTGGATATTGTCATCCCCGCTTTACAAAGCAAGAGATTGAGGTTCAGAGAGATTAAGTAAGTTGCCTAAACCACACAGCTCAAGGTGGTGGGACAGGAGTCACGTGAAAGTCTACCATTGCTGCCCTCATGTCAGCCTTCTAAAAAATCTCACTTTTACTTTCAGGAAATTCTTTCAAATAGCAAACATAAATGCACACAAAGAAGCATGGAGGAAGAAGACAGAACTGTGTAGAAAAAGTTTGTGGAGGCAATTTGTTCTAAGGTTATTTATTATTTGAGAGGAAGGCTATTGTATTGGCTAAGTCTGGGCTTTATAAAGTCTGGATTCATGTTAAAATGTTAAAAATTACATCTAAAATGACAGAGTAAAGTGAATAACTTACAAGCTATTGGAAAAAAAGAATAAAATAGGATAAAAACTTACTTAAATCAAAAGAAGGGGAAAATGCATAGAAAGAGAAGGTAAAAAGTAAAGAACAAAATAAGACAGTGGAAATTCATCAAACTATATCAGTAATAATTACCAATGTAAATAGACTAACTCTGCAGTTAAAGAATGTTGGACTGCATATATTTTTAAAAATATGCAGTTATATGCTGTTTATAAGAGACATGCTTAAAGCATAAAGGCTCCAAAAGTTTGAAACTAAAAGAATGGACAATTGATTCTAAGGAGTTGTATTAACATCAGACTTCAAGGCAAAAGCATTAATAGAAATACAGAAGTCAGTACGTATTGCTAAAGGTTCAATTCACCAGGAAAACATAAAAATGCTGTATGTGTATGCACTCAAAAGCATTACTTCAAAATATACGAAACAAGAACCAGGAAAACATAACACTTACATACTTCTATGCACCCAATAGCATAACTTCAAAATACACAAAGCAAGTATTGACAAAACAAGGATAAATTTAGAAATCTACTATCATAATGAGAAAATTTAACAGTGTCTTCCTTTATGATGGATAGGTCAAACAGACAGAAAATCAGTAAGAATAATCAAATGTCATAACCTCAATTAACAAATTTGATCCCAACAATAGCAGAGCCCACTCTTTTTTCAAGCACACATGGGACATTTACAAGACAGTAGAGGAGTTGAAGGCAAGTTAGGGGCATAAGAGTGGGTATCTATGGGGTAGGAAAATGGGAGTCTAGATAAGGAATAAACAGAAGGAAATGTTGAAGGGAAAGCTCTGGGTGTCAGAATCTTCCTCCTGTTTCACTCACTGGCTCACTGTGGTCCCTTCTCATTTCAGATGCTCTGTCTGTAACATGAAATGAAAAGAATTCCTCCCAAACCCCTAGCCAAATTTCACAACACCTTAAACTCATTGACTCCCAGAGGAAATCCCTGTGGGAGACTGGAAAGAGTTTGTTGGAACCAGAGGTTACGTGAAGTTGACTCTTATAAGAATCTGAGCTTCTTTAGATTTGGATTTACTAGCCTGAAAAGTGTAATACCATCTTTTGGTACAGAGTTGTTTTGTTTTGTTTTGTTTTGTTGTTTTTTGAGACAGGGTCTCGCTTTGTCACCCAGGATGGAGTACAGTGGCCCAGTCACAGCTAACTGCAGCATTGACTTCCTGGTCTCAAGCTATCCTCCTGCCTCACTGCCTCAGCCTCCTGAGTAGCTGAAACTATAAGCGTGCATCACTGTGCCCAGCTAATTTTTGTATTTTTTATAGAGATGGGGTCTTGCAGTGTTGCCCAGGCTGGTCTCAAAGTCTTGGGCTCAACTGATCCACCTGCCTCGGCCTCCCAGAGTGTTGGGATTATAGGCATGAGCCCCACCCCCAGCCAAGTTTTTTATTTTTATTTTACCAAAGATTTTTTTATAACATTCCTTTGAATGGTATTATAATCTCATTCAGTGATCAAGACATGTAGGCTGAGAATCTTAGTCACTTGTTGAAAGTTACACAGCTAGGCTGGGCATGGTGGTGCACGCCTATAATGCCAGCACTGTGGGAGGATGAGGTGGGCAAATCAGCTTGAGCCTAGGAGTTTGAGACCAGCCTGGGCAACATAAAGAGACCCTGTCTCTACAAAAAGTCCAAAACCTAGCTGGGCATAGTGGTGTGCGCCTGTGGTCCCAGCTACTCGGGAGTGTGAGGTGGGAGGATCGCTTGAGCCCAGGAGGGAGAGACTGCAATGAGATTGCTTCACTGCACCCCAGCCTGGGAGACAGAGTGAGACCCTGTCTCAAAAAAAAAAAAAAAAAAAAAAAAGAAAGAAAGAAGTTACATAATTTGTAGTGCAGACCAGTATCAGAGATGGAAAGATGAGGTGCTACCTCTACAGACTGCAGACAAAATCTACAGTCCTCTACCTCTGCTGCCACCTAACCCCTGGAGATACTGAGAATTTGGTCAGGTGGCTTATTCACTTGATGGCTCTTTCTCATTTACTCTCAACTTTCTCCTTGGCTTTTGCACTCCCTCAACTTTCCTTTTTCACATATCAAAATTTCCCCATTTGCACTCATCATTTGCTCTTTATTCTTTCTTTCTATTTTTTTTTTTTTTTTTTTTTTTTTTTGAGACAGAGGTTAGCTCTGTCACCCAGACTGGAATGCAGTGGCATGATGTCAGCTCACTGCAACCTCCACCTCCCAGGTTCAAGCAATTCTCCTGCCTCAGCCTCCCGAGTAGCTGAGATTACAGGCACCCACCACCACACCCAGCTAATTTTTGTATTTTTAGCAGAGATGGGGTTTCACCTTATTAGCCAGGCTGGTCTTAAACTCCTGACCTCAGATGATGTGCCCGTCTTGGCCTCCCGAAGTGCTGGGATTACAGGTGTGAGCCACCGCACCCGGCCCATTTGCTCTTTTTTCTGTGGTTGTCTCTCTAAGGTGAATTCCCCCACTATGCACTGTGCCCCCACCCAGTTACCCTCTCTCTGAGGATCTCACCGGGTCCCCTCCGCAGCTGATGAGCATCCCAGGTACTGAAAGGTCCCCCCAGCAATCAGTCCTCTTTTCCTCACAAGTCAATACCTCCTGAGAGTCGTGCGCCTCACTGTTTCTACTTCCTCTCGAACCACTCATCCCATGACCTTCTGGTGCGTCTTCTGCTTCCACTGGAACTATTTTTACAGAGTGCACCAAGAAGCTCCCAGTGGCCAAGCCCAGTGGTGTTCATTCTCCTCAAAATTTGCTTTGCACTTGGTTCCTTTGACTTTTCCTGCTCAAAATTTCATTTTTGGTATCATAAGAATCACAATCTCCTGGTTCCTCATCTCTTTGGCTTTCTTTCTCTGAATGCTCATTTAATTTGCATCTTTGGTCATTTAACCTACATCTTAAAAATGCCTGACTGGGCACAGTGGCTCACACCTGTAATCCCAGCACTTCAGGAGGCCGAGGCGGGTGGATCACCTGAGGTCAGGAGTTCAAGACCAGCTTGGCCAACATGGTGAAACCCCATCTCTCCTAAAAATACAAAACATTAGTCGGGTGTGGTGGCGGGCGCCTGTAATCCCAGCTACTTGGGAGGCTGAGGCAGGAGAATGGCTTGAACCCTGGAGGCAGAGGTTGCAGTGAGCCGAGATCGCACCACTGCACTCCAGCCTGGGCAACAACCTTACAGACACCTGCCACCAAGCCCGAGTAATTTTTGGGTTTTTAGTAGAGGTGGAGTTTCACTGTGTTGGCCAGGATGGTCTCGATCTCTTGAGCTCACGATCCACCCACCTTGGCGTCCCAAAGTGCTGGGATTACAGGCGTGAGCCACCAAACCCAGCCAACTTTCTAAGCTGAAAAACAATACTTAAAATGTTAATCGATTAAGCTTGATTGTGTCAGAATGAGGAAATAGAGTTTCTTTTGAATTCATATTCTAAGAACTATTTATGAGAACACTGTATTCGGTTGTTTCCTGTCACCTATATTCACATTAATAGATTATAACGGATTTCAATCTAATGAAGCATGGTCGGTTCTCCAGTTGCTGTCAACCAAATCACCATGGTTGAATTTGAATACTTCCAGTGATTTTTGGTTGTTGTTGGCTGCCCACATCACCTATTATTTATTTAAACTATCCTATATACAAATACACTTTTATATAAAATTAAAAATTTTTTCTTAGCCATCATTAAATCAAACCTAAATTTGTGATATATGGTATTGTCTTAGTTGTTCACTTTGCCTTTTGTCTCTCTTTTCCTGAATCTACCTTTTCTTCCCCAAAGACACTCAAAGACTTAGTGGCATCTTCGGGTTTTTCTCACTCCAATTGACTTTAAAAGAACCCTCATTATTAGTGATCTGATAAAACTAGTAACATAGATAAGGCATACAATTGTTAGAAAAAAGAAGATAAAAATAATCATTCTATGTGAGGAATTTAATTAAGTACTTAGAAAACCCAAGACAGTTAAAGTATTAGAACTATTAAGAGTTTGATAAGATGGCCAGATAGAAAATTCATTTATAAAATTCAACATTTTTTATATATCAGCAATAACCAATCCAAAAATATAATGGAAAATGACATTTTTTAACAGTTGCCAATCCTTAGTTGCCAAAAGTGTGCTAAGTTCTGAACAGAAGATCCTAGAACTGGGAGAGATGTTAACCAACTGTGGACTTTTAACATCAAGAGTACTTTGAGAACTTAAAGGGTGAGTTAATTCTAAAAGTAGAATTAAAACATATAATATGCAAACTAGTAGAAGGAAAAGAGAAAATAAAGAAAACTCAATCAACTTAATAGAAGACAAGAAAGGATAAATATAACAGTAAAAGAAAAATAATGGTTAATAAAAGTTCAAAGTAAAATAGCATAAATAAGTCCACATGTAGTACAATAAATAGAAATGGATTAAGCTTGCTTGTAAAAGACAGAGATATTCTGACTGAGGGGGAAGAATTTTCCCCCAAGTCCTGCACAAGGTCTACTTTTGTTATTTCAAAAGACATCTTTAAAATATAGTGACATGTGAAGGTTGAACTAAAGCGCTGGAAAATACATTATATGCAGATATTTAGCAACCAAAAGAAAGCTCAATAGCTACAATAACATAGAAGAAACTAAACCAAAAAAGTATTTTCACAGATAAAAATACTGTGGAAGTTATAATAATCTTGACCCTGTATACACTCAACAATACATATTGTTGATAAGGTAGCCAGATATAAGAAAGCTCCATAGCTACAATAACATAAGAGAAACTAGACCAAAAAAGCATTTTCACAAATAAAAATTATTCTGGAAGTTATGGTAATCTTGAACATGTATACACTCAACAATACATATGGTTAAGGTGAAGAATTACAAAAAGAAATTAATTCTGCAGTCAAACTGGAGAATGTTAACACATTTGCACCTGATTCTAGCAATGTATTAAGAAAAAAAAAATTCTGATCAGTCAGAATTTATCCCAGCAATAGTGAATGGTTTAACGTTGGAAAATCTCTCAATGTACTTAAGTACTTTTATGGTATAAAGGGAGAAAACCTACATGATCATTTTAATAGAAGAAGAAGAGCATCTAATGATGATGAAAAGAATATCCATTATCGATTAAAAGAAAAAAAAACTTTTAAGATAGCAGAAATAGAAGGAAACTTCTTTAACCAATAGATGGTAGACACTGAAATCTTACAGAAAATGACATGTACCTGATACCTTAAAAGCTTTCTATTTAATGGTGGAAACATATATAATTCCTGCTTTTATTCTATACTGTATTGAACACCCCAGCTAATGCAATGGAACAAGCAAAAGAAAACAGAGGAATAAGAAGTGGATAAGAAAAAAAAAATTGTCATTTATAAATAATAATATCTACCTAGAAAATCCAAGAATCTATAATTATCCAGACTTAGTATCCATAATACATAAGGAAGACTTACAAATCGATAAGTAAAAAGCCAACAACCCAATAAAAATAGGGACAAAGGATATGAACAAGGAGGCCACAGAGATGACCAAAAAAACATATGAAAGCATGCTCAATATCACCAGGTATCACTGAAACTTAAGATAGTAATGAGACTTTATTTTATATTATCAGATTGGCAAAAAAATGTTAAAATTTCCCAGTGGTAAGTGATGATGAGGAATATGTGAGGAATTCAGGAAATTTTATAAATTGCTGATGAGGATTATAAATTAGCATAGCAATTTCAAGGAGAAAATTTTAAATATAGCAGTAAAATTGAAGCTGTCCATGTTCTAGGATCAGTGATTTCACTTCTAGGTGTATTCCTAGAGAAATTCTTGCATATGTGCACACATTCAAGGCTGTTTATCAGAGCATTGCTTGTAATAGGGGAAAAGCAGACACAATCTAACTGTCCATCAAAAGAAGGTTAGATTAATAAACTCAGCATTAGCAATAACTGTATTATTATACAATGTAATAATGTACAGTTGTTAAAAAGAATAAACATCAAGAATGAATCTCAAAAACGGTGTTGAGTGAAAAAAGCAAAGTTGCAAAAAGAAACAGTATATTAGGCATTTATGCATAAAATAAAAAACAAACCAGTAGTGTATATTGCGTCAGGAGATACAACCCAGGTTCAAGAGAGCAATTACTGGAGGGGAAGAATGGGATTGGGTTGGACAGAGAGGGAGCTCCACTATATCCATAGCATGTATTTATTTGTTTGTGTTTGTGTTTGTTTTGTTTTTCGAGATGGAGTCTTTCTCTGTCACCCAGGCTGGAGTGCAATGGCGAGATCTGGGCTCACTGCAACCTCTGCCTCCCAGGTTCAAGTGATTCTCCTGCCTCAGCCCCCTGAGAAACTGGGATTACAGGTGTCTGCACCATGTCAGACTAATTTTTTGTATTTTTGATAGAGATGGGGTTTCACTATGTTGACCAGGCTGGTCTTGAACTCCTGACATCAGGTGATCTACCTGCCTCAGCCTCCCAAAGTGTTGGGATTACAGGCATGAGCCATCATGCATGACAAGAGCATGTATTTAAAATAAACAAAAAGGACATGAAACAACCAAAGTCAACTGTAATCCCAACACATTTACTGAATCCTGATGGTAGGCACATGATGGTTATATTAATCTTCATGTTTTTCTGTATTGTTTGAAATTTTAATAATTTTTAAATATTTATAGAACAAATAGGTTCTTCTTGCCAACCTCCCAAATGTTGATTCTTTACCAAAGCTTCTTCCAAAGGAAGTGATTAGTTCAGGGTCTTTTCCTTTTGTCTGTAGATGTGGAAATTTATCAGAGAAAGAAACCCCCATCTCCCCCACCTCAGTGGCAAGTCCACAGCCGGAAAGTCTAACTCCCAATTTTATTTATCAAGTCAATCATCCAAATCACCTCTCAGTCCTCAGCAGCTGAATTCAATACAGTGATTAAGCCTAGAGCATCTTCCTGGAGAAGGTGGTAGTGATGCAGGACAAGCGAGCCCCAGGATGGGGCTTAGCCCGCAAGGGTCCTTGGCTTTGCCCAAGAAGGAATTCAGGGGCAAGCCAGTGGTAGAATGAAAGAAAATAGCTTTATTGAAGTGGCGATGTTATAGTTCCTGCTGTGCTACAGCTCCGTGACTGCTTCTGCAGAGCAGGGCAACCACATAGGCAGAGAGTGGTAGGTCAGGGCAGTTCTGCATTCATATTTATATCTGCTTTTAATTACATGCAGTTTAAGGGGCAGTTTGTGCAGAAATTTCTAGGGAAGGGGTAGTAACTTTTGGGTCATCCAGTCAGTGCTATGGAAAGGAGCAGGAATGCCTGGGTGTTGCCATGGCAACGGTAAACTGACATGGCACACTCATGGGTGTTCTTATGGAAAGCTGCTTCTGCCCCAATCCTGTTTTTGCTAGTCCTCAATTTGGTCCGGTGTCTGAGCCCTGCCTCCAGAGTTGAGTCCCACCTTCTACCTCAGTAGGAGGATTTTTAAATGGCATAATTACAGAGATATAAAATTTATGTATGCATGTGACCAGAGGAAAAATAAGAGAGTCCAAAATATAAGTGGTGATATTGGGACTTCACCTACCACTCCCTCTCCACCCATTCTTTTGGCTGGATCAGCACCCAAGAGCAGAGCACAAACCTTGGACCATGGTAGGTTCTGAATGGGTACTTGAGTGTGTTTGCATTAGCATTGGTGCTGTTACCCATTGATTGGTTCACTCAAACAAACATTCCCCTTCCTTGTTTCATTCAGCAAGCACAAATGTTGAAGGAAATGTGGGAGAAGTAAAGTGCCTGTTTCAGGGCTTGGGGGACTTAAGGAAGTTGCTGTCATCAAAGAAAAGTTGCCTGATTCCCTGGGGAAAGGAGAAGAAGGCCGTGTGCTTCAAGGAGGAGACCTTTGCTTCAAGGAGATCTCCAGGCACTTGGGCACATCTCTGTAGTAATTAGCACAGAAGCACTGTAGTTATTTGTTATCTGACCCACAGTTTCTGAGGCCTGGTTGACTGGGTCAAATAGTCCGTTTCCGCAACCCTAAAATGAGTAACTCACAGGGTAAGACCCTTTTGGAGAACGACTGTGCCTTACTCAACACTTGTTAAACAACAACAACACAACGATCGGGTGGTGGGGTGGAGCGATCTAGTTATTTTCTCTTTACTTAGAAGGGAAAAAAGAAGCAGGGAACCAAAAATACCCCTACAAGCAGCTGCCGCTAAACCATCACATTTTGGGACCTCAAATGCTTCCGCAAATGAAACGTTGGGCGCTGGTTATTTTCTAATCCTGGGAGTCTTCTCGGTCGACAACAGGTTTCCGGGCATGAAAGAGTTAACCACAAGCTCACCACAGAATGTCAACCCGATTAAAATAAAAGTTATCAGATTTAAAAGGGGGAAGTAGAAACAGACTCTTTTTCTTTCTCTGAAATCTAAAAGCAGTTTTTCCTCAAATCTTTAAAACCAATTTCTTGGGATGGAGTCATATTTTTAGTAGAAATATGCTAAATCGGTGACTCCCGCCCACAGTCTTTTCTGCAAGGAGAGAGACTCTTCTGAGAAACTGGAGCGAGGAGCTGAGGAAATTTTCAACTCAACGGAATTTCCCCTGAGATTGTAAAGAAAGACAGAATAAGTAAGCATAACTTACTTACAGGTAGAAACTTAAGGAGGAAACAGAAAAGAAGGAAAAAGAAAAAGTCATCAAAAATGATGGCAACCTCTGAAGTCATGATGCTAAGTGTTTCTTCTGGGAACCGCAGCCCAGTTGGTGTCAGGTGAAGGCTGGTCCTGTTGACACAAATCCTAATTGTGTCAGGCAGGCCAAGCCCACATGTCCAGAACCCAGAGTTCTGGTCAGGGATTCCCAGCAGCCAGGCTCACTCTGCCCTGCTCCTCACTCATCTCCCAGGGGGCCTGTTGTACCTCTTTTCCTTCCTGCTCTCAAGAATTCACACTCAGTTTTACACAAGACACACATTGTGTATACTGTGTGTTGTTGACAGGGATCATGCCCTTTCACAGAGAATGACAATCCAAATGTGGAAATACATTTGGGAGAAAACATATTTGGGAGAAAATCATGGGAAGTGGGGAGCCCTGATTGAGGTTCTGGGGTCTTGGGGCCTTCAGATCCTACCACGATCTGCTAGTCTACTGTGATTTTGCTTAAGAAGGATTCAGTAGAGGCAAATAGCATCATGAAAGTATCAAATCCACGTGTTCACAGATGCTACCCCAGACATCGGGGAAGACAATGACATTTCAGGCACTGTGGGACTGGTGGGGTGGACAGCATAGAACAGAGAGGTTAAAGTTGTAAGTTACATGGTACCAAAAGCCCATGCCTGTGCTCCAGGGACTGGCTTCAGACACATAAATGCAACCTCAAGGCTTTTGCTGAGTTCAGTCTTTGTATTCAGCTGTGGGTGGGTCAAAATGCCTGTCTGCTGACCCGGCCCTCTCCTGCAGCCATGCTTAGAGGAAGCACAGGCTTGCATTTCTTCAGAGATCCTTTAAAGTATTGGTGCTCAACTATTCCTGCCTTAACACAAATTCTTAGTCAACACACAACATTTGATCTCTGATAGTTTCAGTAGGTGGGTTCTGTTCTTTTCAACAGATACCTAGGGTTACTGGGGCTGAGCTCAGATGCTCCTGCAATGGGCATTCACACTGGGCTGCTTGGAGAGCTGAATTCCAAGGTGGCCATGTTTCCTAAGGACATGGGAACTTAAGATGCAGGCGGGGATCCTATGTCCTATTGGAAGGTTCAAAGGCTTCCTCATCACAGTGCTGATATCCTGCTTTTTACTCGGGTGTAGGACAAGTAGTTATTAAGCCGCAGAATGTTAGGACTGAAAGGGACAAAGACCTTCTCCATCTCTCTGCATGCTTGCATGGAGAACATGTATGCATTGTCCAAGGACCCTCAAATCCCTGCATGTCCTGCGCATGCCCTAGCCCTGAGGAGGGGCTGAACCCTTGCCGATGTGCAGAAGGGGTTAATCAGACTATGTGGACACAGCTAGCCCAAGGAACAATCGCCGTGCCAACAGCATTCCATCCTGACCTCATACCATGTGCACAGCACCTGATGCTGGTGGTGTCAGGAGTGTGGCCTGTTCCACACTCAGAAGGCAGGATGAACATAGAGGAAACACTAGGATGGCAAAGGCTGGTTGTCACCTGGGGGCCTCAGAAGGCACAGCACCAGAGGAAGGCTCAGGAGTCAGCCCGCTCCAAAGCTCTTACTGCCCGCAGCATGCACCCTGCATCCTGTACCCTGTGCCTCCGGGCCACCAAGAACGGCAATCACGTCAGCTGAGACGCAACACACTGCATGCCGAGCACACAGCAGAGCTCACACGCAGAAATGTTCTTGGCTTCTCTGACACCAATGAAGGAGCTTATTATGAATATGAAGGATAATTAACATACCTATTATTTTATTAGACATCACAATTCAAATATAATAAAGTACATAAATATAATATAAATATATCATAAATGAAATATATAAAATACCATATCTTATGAAATTATCTTATATGATAATAAAATAATAACTATACAGATATATAATAAGCAATTGAGATATGTCATATAAAATACTATAGTATACTCATTAATATAATTAGTATATTATATGTAAATATATATAATAAATAAAAGACATCACACACTAATAGAGTATAATAGTCAATATAATCAAAATTAATACTTATGCAATAATTAACTATGAGATGATGTGTTCTTCTCATCTCCATTCTATAGAGGCAGGAACTAAGGCACAGAGAGGCCCAGGGACTTGCCCAGAGCCACACAGCCCCTCAGTGGTGGAGCTAGGAGTTGGACCCAGGCAGCCTGACAAGCGTGTGCTCTTACGCACGAGTGTCCACCTTTCCTCCAGCCTGCCCTCCCTCATGTGCTGGCTGCATCCTGCTCCTGTGGCCCCTGACCCTCAACTGCCCTTGTCATGTGTCTGTCTTGCATCACAGGAAGGCTGTCATGGGAATCCTGGGATGGATGGTGATGAGTAAGCAAGAAGAGGGGTTGCTGGTGTTAAGAGATTTTAGAAGTTGGAATTGCCAAAAATTGAGGCTGGATTAGGTGCATGGAGGACAGACAGGAAGAAACAAGAATTTTGCCCAGATTTCCTGGGCAATGGGGAGGATGGGATGCCATTCATTGAAATAGCAAGGAGAGGAAAAAGAGTAGGTTCCGGGGAGGGAGGACAGTTCTGGATGTGTAGACTGAGCAGCTTGTGAGGCATCCACATGGAAAGGTCCAAGGGAAGGGCCTTTGGCCATGCAGACTACAAGTCCACCAAATCACATGTAGTGAGCACCTACTGTGCTCTGGTCACTCTAGGCAGGCTAGCCTATGCAGCCTTCCAGCACCCAGCAGGGTCTGTGTTATTCCCATTTCATACGAACAGAAGCTGAGGCCCCCGGAGGTTAAAAACCTGCCCTCATGGACTTCCATGGAGGTTACTCAATGCCCTACGGGCTTGCCTTTCTGCTTCCCTTCATTCTTTACATAGACCCAGCGCTTTCTCTTCTCCCTTCATTCTTCACATAAACCTGGTACTGTCTCTCCAAAGTACAAGCCACGCCCTGACTGAGACCCCTCTGGGATGTTCTGTTCCTTCCAGGACACAGTTTAAGCCCAGTGACACAGCCAGGCTCCAAGACACAGCTCATGCCCAGCTTCAAAATCTCTGCTTCCACCATTGTGTGAGCTCTCCTGCCTTGCAGGACTCTGTGTGGCTCTTGGAGCTCACCACGTGTTTTGTCTTGGGCTTTGGTCATTGTATTATTCAGGGTTCCCCAGAGAGACAGAACCAATAGGATATATGCAGAAAAATAAGAGAATATTTATACGGGAATTGGCTCACTCAATTATGGAGGCTGTGAAGTCCCACGAGATGCCAGCTGCAGCTGGATAACTGGGAAAGCTGGTGGTGTGGCTCAGTCTAAGACTGAAGGCCTGAGGATCAGAGGGGCCCTGCTGTAAGTCCCAGAGTCCAAAAGCTGGTGAACCAGGAGTGCCAATGTCTAAGAGCAGAAGACACATGTCCCAACTTGAACAGAGAGAACGCAACCTTTCTCTGCTTTCTTGTTCTATTCTGGTCCTCTATGGTTGGATGATCCCTCCACACTGGTGAGGGTGATTTTTCTTTACTCAGTCTACCAACAAGAAATTTACCCAGTCTATTCAATTCAAACGCTAGTGTCTCCTGGAAATACCCTCACAGACACACCCAGAGAGAATGTTTAGCCAGCTCTCTGGGCATCCTTAGCCCAGGCAAGTTGACACATTAAAATTAACCATCATGCTCATGCCACACTTCCTAATGCATTTCCGCCTCCTCGACTCCTGCTTTCTCTGAAGATCTCCCCTTGGCTGTCATCTTCCTCTAGAAAGCCCCCGGGACCCTTCCCCTGTCTGTGCTTCGTGGCATTTCTCTGCAGTCCCAGACTTTGCTCCCTTTTCTTTACGCGGCACTCACCCTGCTGTATCCATCTCACTCCTACCACCTTGCTAGTGCCTGCGCAGAATGGCATGCAAAGGTTTTCATAAAGGAAAGTAGAAGTTCGCAAGTTCAAGCTAGGATTTGAATTCAAGGCCTGTCAATTTTCCAAATTCATAAGACTTTTCCATTCTCTCAAGATGCTTTTCCGGTTGGGAAAAATTCCAGTAGGCAGACAAGACAAGGAAGATTATTCCAGAAAGGGAAGAGGATGTTCCCAGGAGTCCAGCTTTGAAATCACAAATGAGGTGGTTCCCTCTGAAGGACAGGAGGAGACCTACTGGCCAAGATGTGCTATGTGCTGAGGGAACAGTCTTGGCGGGAGAGCGTGTTGTGTGCCAGGTAGAGGAGGTGGCAAAGTGCCCCTGAGGCAATGGGAATGACTGGAGCTCTTGCAGCGGAAAGGGCATCATGACAGGTGCTTTCAGGGGAGATCAACTCGGGGATGAATAACAGCATGGCTGAAAACCAGAGCTTCAGGGCCTGCCTGGGAAGCCCAGGAGATTAACGGTGCCTGCTGACAGCTTGCTTCCTATGTCAGGCCTGAACGCATGGGTTCTGCTCAGATCTACTGGCTCTTTGCTTTCTTGGGTGAGTGAATTACTGCCTCGTGGTCTCAGTTTTCTCATCTGTAAAACGGAAATAGTAGCAGGGCATGGTGGCTCAAGCCTGTAATCCCTGCACTTTGGGAGGCTGAGACTGGTGGATCAATTGAGGTCAGGAGTTTGAGACCAGCCTGGCCAACATGGTGAAACCCTGTCTCTACTAAAAATACAAACATTAGTCAGGCGTGGTGGCAGGCGCCTGTAATCCCAGCTACTTGGGAGGCTGAGGCATGAGGATCTCTTGAACCCAGCAGGCAGAAGTTGCAGTGAGCCGAGATCACGCCACTGCACTCCAGCCCTGGCAACAGAGTGAGACTCTGTCTCAAAAAATCGGGGTGAGGGGGAATGGGGCTCACAGTCCCCATCTCCTAGGGTGGTTGTGAGGAATCTGTGAGATCAGAGAAGCAGAGCACGCAGCAAGGCCTGTCTGGCCTGGGAGTGCTCAGAGCTGGGATCCCAGTGCAGGACAAGGAGGAGGAGGACTGGTGCCCTGGCTACAGGTCCTCTCGCACTGGATTGAAAATGAGGCCAGAGAAGCAGAGCTTGAGAGACGCTGGGAGAGGGAAAGTGAAACTGAAGGTCCGGTGGGTGAAAGGCAGTGAAAGCCCGAAGTGCAGTAAACCAGGGATCAACATCTCCAGCTGGAAGGCTCACCGTGTGGTCTCAGCGCCACCTGGGCATCAGCGACATGTCTGAAGAAACGGCCCTTTTATTCTGAAACCCCCTTCAACTTTTTTTTTTTTGGTAATTGTTTGTTTTGCTTTCCATTTAAAATAAGGAGTTTTCTCCTTTACAGAAGTTCTTTTTGTTCTAAATCAGGCTTTAAACAGAGGTGCCACCACAAGGACCGGAAGCAGAGACCACACTGGTGCTCAGCTGGGTTGCAGGCTCTGCCTGGTTTCACCGTCGGGGAAGCCACCAGGCCTGCCCCCAGCCAGCGAGATGTCACGCATGCAGCTGGGTGTCATCCCCAAAACTCCCGGGAAACTCTCAGGGCGCCGGGGCAGGAAGAGGCTGACGTCAACTTAAATGCCGGGGACTTCAAACGAAACTTTTAGAAATGATTCCTTTGCCCTTTACTTGGTAACATAATAAACTGATCTTTCTCTGAAAAGATGGGCCAGTTTGCTTCAAGTGGCTCATTTCATGAGGAGAAAATACACACACATACATATTTCTTTTCTTTTTCTTTCTTTTTTTTTTTTTTTTTTGAGACGGAGTTTCACTCTGTCACCCAGGCTGGAGTGCAGTGGCTCCATCTCGGCTCACTGCAACCTCCGCCTCCAGGTTCAAAGGATGCTCCTGCCTCAGCCTCCCAAGTAGCTGGGATTACAGGCATGCAGCACTACACCCGGCTAACTTTTGTATTTTTAGTAGAGACAGGGTTTCACCACGTTGGCCAGGCTAGTCTTGAACTCCTGACCTCAGGTGATCCACCAGCCTCAGCCTCCCAAAGTGCTGGGATTACAGACGTGACCCATCATGCCCAGCTATATATATATATATATATATATAATATAGCTGAGCCATCATGCCCAGCTATATATATATAAAATTATATATATATAATTTTTTAAAGAAACATTGCTGCTTTGCTACAAAGTATATAATAATGTAAACAGGACTAATACGATTCCTTCCTTCCTCCCTTCCTTGGAGGGGTCACAGACTTTTAAGATTGGGGAACGGTTCACATGCATGTGCGTGGGGCAGTTGGTCAGAGCTGTCTATGAGAAAGGCACTTCTAGAACACTTGGGCAATGTGGAGTGGCAAACAGGTTGTTTTTAAAGGAATTGAAATGCTCTCACTTGAAATGTTCCCATTTTCTCTGTAAAGGAATTTCTTGAGCAAAGGAAAACGCCACATCCTCTGTCTACCTGAAGTTCCAAATTAGCGGTGTTTGGTTTTAATAATTTTAGTAGTTGATGACAAAACAGTGCTCTCTGCTGTCCTCTCTGTCACATCTAACATGACGTGAATGAGGCAGTCCCTGATGTGAGCTGTGCTGGGTTTTGCAGGAGTGATGAACATCGATCTGCGTGTTCCATCGACTCCTTTGAACTTGTATCTTAGCACTTAGCCTGGGTCATAATTGTCTGTGCAGAGGTCAAGGACGGGCTCTTATTCATCTCCGTGTCTCAAACCTGTGCCTGACACATAGCAGTTCCTCAGTGAACATTTGCTGAATTAATGAATGAACAAAGGAATGAGCAAACCAGTAGCCAGCAGTCTTGCCACACAAGAGGTTGTTTCCGATCGCCCTGATTCTCCCTCTTCCTCCTGTACCCGCCACACATCTGGTGCTCCCACTGCTGTAGCAACAACTTCTCTCTGAAAACCTTCCCCAGGGAGAAAACGCGCCCCCCTCACGCCTCAGAGGCACACACCTATCCTTGCCTTTGTTGTTGTTTTTTTTTTTTTTTTTTTGAGACGGAGTCCCGCTGTGTCGCCCAGGCTGGAGTGCTGTGGCCGGATCTCAGCTCACTGCAAGCTCCGCCTCCCGGGTTCACGCCATTCTCCCGCCTCAGCCTCCTGAGTAGCTGGGACTACAGGCGCCCGCCACCTCGCCCGGCTAGTTTTTTGTATTTTTTAGTAGAGACGGGGTTTCACCGTGTTAGCCAGGATGGTCTCGATCTCCTGACCTCGTGATCCGCCCGTCTCGGCCTCCCAAAGTGCTGGGATTACAGGCTTGAGCCACCGCGCCCGGCCTGTTTTTTTATTGCTGAGAGTACAGAAAGCAGAAGCTTCTGAAGGAGGTATCTATTTTGGTCCCAAACAGAAAAGAGTGGGTGATTCTGTGGGCAGAGGTGGCAATTCCTGAATGTGGTGTGGTGACTCACGCCCGGAGGTGCTCAGAATTTCCTCTGTTTTGTGGCTGCTGGGGCAGGTGCGACAGTGCCGCTTTCTCCAAAGATGCCCCAAGCTGCTCTGGGGGTAGAAGGAGGGCTGCAGGGAACATCAGAACCCAGAGAACCCAGACCCCAAGGACCAGATGGGCCTTAAGCCATCCTGCAGGAGGCCGGCTGCTCCAGCAGGTTGAGGAGTGCCACACAGCTCTGTGGGTACTGCCTCACTGAATGTATGTGGGGCTGAAGGAGCAGTGGGCATTATTCATAGCGTATTACTTCAGCTTTGTAAAAACCAAAAATAACTTCCCTGCTCACATGGCACCTTCGTCTTTGACCTTTAGCAGCAGTTTAGACAGGAGGAAAAAAGGCAGGTTCTGGAATGAGACCGCCTGTTTCCAATCCTAGCCCCTTCCTTGTCGGGCTACATCGGGCAACCCATTTAACCACTGTAAGCCTCAGTTCACCAGGCATAAAATAAAACGGAGATGATCATATGACCTACTTTATTTTGGGAATTAACTGAAGTAATACTATGTCTGAACGTAATACCTGAAAGATAGCATTTAGGCAATGGGTATTCACTGTCGTGGTTCTAGCTAGTGTGCAAATGTTTTCTGGAACAAAGCTTGAAGCAAATAAGCCCAAAAAGAAACATAGCTCTCAGTATCAGAGTTGGTGCATGGCCGGCCTGAACTGAACTGATCTGTTTCCTGGTCTACAGCTTTGCTCACTTTGTTACCAAAGGAAATCAGGGCCTGTTGGAGACTGTCCTATTTTCCACACTCTTTAGAATAAAGAAACCAATGGCTTCAATACAACTTCCTTATTTAAAATTAATTATCATTTTGAAAAATAGAGGTGGGGGGGTCTCACTATGTTGCCCAGGCTGGTCTCGAACTCCTGGGCTCAAGGGATCCTCCCCTCTTGGCCCCTCAAAGTGCTGGGATTGCAGGAATGAGCCCCTGTGCCCGGCTGCAGCTTCCTTTTCATTCTTTTAAAACACTGCTTTTTCTCCTCCTTTTGGGAAAAAACGGACTCAATTGCTGCTAGTCCAGTTGCGTCAGCTTGTTCTTGCACTGCATACAGCGTGGGACGAAAAAGCCTGGGAAACGGGGGGACACGGGCCAGCGAGCTCGTCCGGCCACACCTTCTGCCATGGGGCAGGCCCCTCTGCTGGCACAGGATGTGAATACTCCTGATCCGTATCTTGCCCCTTCCTTCCTCCCGTTCCTCTTCCTCCCAGCACAGTGACCTTCTGGTCAACTCCACCCATGCCACCTACACTTTGTGGCCTTGGAGTTTCCCGCCACCTGAAGCCCTCCTGTAAGCAGGGTCTGGGTGGAGGGCTGCAGGCAGAGCTGCTGATCAAAAACCCCTGGGGAACTGGTTAGGTGTGGGAGTGGGAGAATGGGCTAACAGGACAAAACCCCTGGGACTCCAGCCTTGTGGTGTGCACGTGGCTCAGGCTGGGTCAGGGAAAAAATGTGGAGGTAGGGAAACAAGACCCAGGAACTCTTTGGCTGCCGTCCAGGGTCATGTGGTGCTGGCAATAAGTGATCAGTGACCCACTGCACCAAGGACATCTACTGGGGACCAATGACACCTGCAGACACTGCAGGGTTGAAGTTGGGTGAGAAGTTGGGTGAGAAGTACTCACATGCTGTCTGTCTGATCAAAAGTATTCATTTTTGTCCGAGAATCTGAGACTCCTTTTGCTTGGCACACACACCCAAAACTGCATGTATGTTGAAATATGGCTCACGATGTAGTTGTCCTGGCAAACGCCTCATCTCTCTAATTGGTCAGCTCACTACTGATGGAACACGGTCCATGTATATGACTCCAGCAACATCACTAGAAAATACCATCCTCCAGCCCTCTCCTGATATTCAGAACCACCATTCAGAGCCAGGAGGTCCCAGGGCCACCTTCTCTGAGAAGTTTTTTTCTAGTTCTCCAGGTAGCATGTTACTCTCCCTATTCTGATCATTTACGACATTCTTTGCAATATTTGATCTTTCCCAGATTGGTTTTCCCTTTTTCTGATTTTTTTTTTTAAGAGACAGAGTCTCACTATGTTGCTCAGGCTGGTTTCGAACTCCTGGGCTCACGTGATCCTCCTGCCTTGGTCTCCCAAAGTGCGGGGATTACAGGCGTGAGCTATCATGCTCAGCCTATTTTCTCGTTTCACTCGCAAGTTCTGTGTGGGTAGAAGCAATGCATATTTCTTCTCTGACATGATAGCCTTGTTACTCAAAATGGGGTTACTCAAAATGCACCAACAACATAGGCCTCCTGTGAAATCTGTTTACACCAGAATCTTAGGCGCTAACCCCTAACCTCCCGAGTCAGAATTTGCTCCATGACAAGATCCCTGAATGATTTCTGAATACATTAAAGGTTGAGAAGTACTGCTTGAGCATACCTGTTCCTAGTGAATCAGACCAACCTGAAAATCATTATTCCATCTCTCTAATTTGGTGAGTTTCAATCCTAAGTGCAATTTGGAAGTATTCAAGGAACTGAAGAGAAGGTATTGTGATGTTCAGTTCTGTTCCCCAGAGAGTCCACTTAATTCATCTTAATTAGTCTCAGACATCACTTTTTAAAGCATCCTGGATTCACACTAACGTACAGCTGGCGTTTTGAACAATAACTTTCCACATATTTCCCAGTGGGAACTGTGTTTCTTTTTGACAGAAGCAAACCCCAGAGTCGCCTTGAGATCAGTCAAAAACTGGAGTAATCTTAGAGTGGAAAATACCCAAAATTTCTAGAGATAATTATGTTATTGTTTTCCCCTAAATGAGTGAGTTACTTGAGAATATGGTGGGGGGTTCAGTGGGGGTTATCGGCAAACACTGTTGGCTGACTTCAAGATGGGAGCCACTCAGCAGAAGTTTTGTCTCCCGTGTTAAACTGTGAACACAAGAGGACAAGAGCTGGAACTTTCTTTATCTCTGTAATCCTTATGCATGAATGGATGGATGAAGGAATACCACTGAGAATTCATGTATAGATTGCAGATGTGCAGGGAATATTGAACTGAAATTTAAGAGGGCTGGATTCAAGTTCAGCTTCTATGTGAACTCTTTCAATGAAGAAGGTCTTATCATTTTTAGAAGTAATCAACTGAATTAAGATTCTCTTTTCCGCTGGGCACAGTGGCTCATGTCTATAATCCCAGCACTTTGGGAGGCCCATACAGGTGGATGACTTGAGGTTCAGAGTTCAAGACCAGCCTATGCAACATAGCAAAAACCCCATCTCTACTAAAATTACAAAAAATGAGCCAGGCATGGTGGTGCACACCTGTAATCCCAGCTACTCAGGAGACAGAGGCAGGAGAATCGCTTGAACCCAGGAGGTGAAGGTTGCAGTGAGCTGAGATTGCTCCACTGCGCTCTAGCCTGGGCGACAGAGTGAGACTGTCCAAATAAAAAAAGATTTCCCTTTCTCTTCTCTCAGGGAACAGCCTGGGATAGAGCAGAGAGACGGGTTCCAACTCATGTAAAACTTCTCCAATGGGAGACAAGGACATTCTTTGAGGGGAAAATTCCTACACAAGCAAACATACAGCAGAGGATACCGCCCCCACCTGTCCAGGGCAGGAGCACAGTGGATCACCTGCTACCCTGTGTCCTGGGGCCTCTGTCCCTGGAATCCCACTGATGGAAATGTACCAGTCCCTCGGGGCTCCCTTTCCATGTCACCCTCATGAAGCCTTCTCTGATAGCCCCACGCTCAGTAGATCTTAACACATATGACTTGTGCTACTATGATTATATACACGCCTTTCTCCTCACCAGCTTACGACTCTCTTAAGGATCAGGACTATGTCTTGCTCGTTTTTACATTTCCTATAGTATTGAAAGGGCGCATAAAAGGTATTGGATAGATTTTGAGAATTGAGTGAGTGGAGTTTTTGCCTTGACACCTGCAGCTGCAGCAATTACAAAAGCAATGGGTCATGCTGGCTGCTGGGCAGTACTTCCTCAGAGCTGGAAAGAACCCACAATGAGACATCAGGCTTTGGTGCATTGACACACTAAAGTCGCTCAACCCTGACCCTGCCAGTATGTCTTCATTTGGGAAACTTGTTCATCCCAAAGTTCCCCAGCTTGAAAATGCCTTTTAAGCAGAGCTTATTTTATTTCCTTTCTGGAATTCTTGACATAGAGTGAAGGAACTGGAAGGGAGTTTCAAGATCCCTGGGTGACCTCCTCATTTTACAGAGAAAAATCTGTCAAAAACTCACGCCCTCCCGGTGTCCTCTCCTCAGTGCTTTGGCCCACTTTCTGATTCCTGCAAGGTTTATCTTCCTGCTAATTCTATTCCCTGTGACCTCAAGCAACATGCCTCATTTCCTGAGGGAATTCTCTAGTTATCTGTAAAGTTTCTGCTCATCCTTGGGCAAGAAGAGGAGTGGGGAAGGAGCCAGAACAGCCACCACATTGAGGGACTGCCTGCCTTGATGGTGTCCATAGCTAGCAGAGGAATGACTCCAACAAAAAATCACAAAGAGTACTGGGCGTGGTGGCTCATGCTTGTAATCCCAGCACTCTGGGAGGCCGAGGCGGGCAGATCATCTGAGGTCAGGAGTTCGAGACCAGCCTGGCCAACTTGGTCAAACCCCGTCTCTACTAAAAATACAAAAATGAGCCAGGCGTGGTGGTACATGCTTGTAATCCCAGCTACTTGGGGAGGCTGAGGCAGGAGGATCGCTTGAACCTGGGAGGCAGAGGTTGCAGCGAGCCAATATCTCACCACTGCACTCCAGCCTGGGCGACAGAGTGAGACCCTGTCTCAAAAAGAAAAAAAATAAAAATCACAAAGATGTATTCAGAATACCCAAGCCTTTAGGCAAAAACCAGTCTAGGAATACTTCTCTATCAGGGGAGTGGGGTGGAGGAGTTACAGAGCCCACCAACCATTGTATATTAGCACCTCTCACTGACGCATTCGTGAAACTCATTCTTTTGGTGCAGAATTGTGAAGTCAATTTTTTTTCTTTTTCAATTCTCACATCTAAAATGAAGCATACGCACAGGTGATTTATCAAACTGTCTGTTTAAGGCATGCTGTTTTGAGGAAAGTAGCAACTGTCTCATGAAGCGCTCCCAATGTTCAGGAAAGCCCTTCCAGCCTCAAGGCATGTCTTGAAGATGAATGAAGTAACAGTAGCTATAATACTTTGGGATCTCAAGAAGTTGAAAGATTAAATGTGAAGGGTTAAACATTTTGTGTTTGACTGACAAAGGCGAAGATGGGAAATTCCATTGTGGGCAGTTGTCTTTACAAGAAGGGATAATTACACAAACACATGATCTCAATGGGTTTCCGCACTCTTTTTTTAAAGAATTATTTTTGAGTCTAGAGGATAAAGATTTGATCACAGAATTCCTAGAATGAAAGAAAGATGATCAAGGGACATATAAGCTCTCAGAATTTCCACAGTTCTGAGAAGGGTGCCTTCAATAACGTGCCATATTGGTAATACCAGGAGAATTTTCTTTCTGACCACATCCCAGGGCCCAGTAATATAGAGACTAAAAACACTCAAGTTGACTAATACGTCCTCACAAACCCTTACCATGTTAAATGGTGGCTTTGGAAATTTTCAGAATGAAAATCTGTCCTTATGAATCAGCTAGAAATTGCATCTGTTGACAGTCTGATTTCATTAGAGAACTCTCACCCTGAGGAATAAAAAGTCTGATTTGTTTCAAGACAGGGTTCCTCTTGGAGAAAAAAAGTCTGTGATGAGATGGTTTCTTACCCTGGAGTGATGCCAGAGAATTCCTGTTGATTCCAGAAACTCAACCCATGTCATTGTCTTTGGCCACTGGGTCCTCGTTTGCCTCGTGATTGGACAATTTTAAGAGCCTCATGACCTGTCTGTGTGCACCTGATCTCTCTCCACTCTATGCCAACCTCATCTCCATAAAGCTCTAACCCTGTTTGCAATAAACAGAAACAGAACAATCCAGGGAGACCAGGTTCAAACCCTGGCACTGTCACTGCCTGTGCCAGTCTGAGTTTTGGGTTCTTCTTCATCTAGGGGTTCATGACATCCATACTGCAAAGTGGCTATGAAGATTACAATAAGACACACATCTGGCACATAGAAGTTACTTTATAAATGGTAGTTTTAAATTTTCTTGTAGTTCTTTATTGCCTACTAAGTGAAATTAAGAAGTTATAACTAGGAGAATTCTCTTTCTGACCACATCCCAGGGCCCAGTAATATAGAGACTAAAAATGCCTAATGCCTTAGATGATTCATTTTACCTCATCCTAACTTTCCAGTTTGAATTTCCCATATCCCCACCCTCCCTGTCCAGGGCAGGAGCACAGTGGACCACCTGCTGCTCCCTAAGGCGCTCCTGTGTTTTGGCTTATAGGGGCCTCTCTCCCTGGAATCCCACTGATGGAAATTTACTGGTCCCTTGGGGCTCCCTTTACATGTCACCCTCATGAAGCCTTCTCTGATAGCTCCACGCTCCGTAGATCTTACCACACTCTGACTGGTATTGCTGTATTTATATCTATGCTTTTCTCCTCCTCACCTGGTTATAAATTGCTTAAGTGTCAGGGCTATGTCTTGCTCATTTTTGTATTTCCTATAGTGTTGAGAGGCAGATGCTGTATGGATAGATGTTGAGAATGGTGTGAAAGAGTCCTTATGGGACTCTACATCCCCTCCTCCCACCAAAACCACTCAGACCCTTGGATAAGTCACCAATGGCTAGAAATAACACGAGTTTACTTGAAATGTGTCTTCCAGAGGCAGAGCATGATTAATTGTCAAGATTTTGCTGTTCTTGACTTGGACTGAGTTAGCAAAGACCCTGTGGACATAGAAATCACATTGAAAACCTTCCTAAAAGTATACCCTTTTTATAAGAACAACACAATGGACTCTGAGGACTCAGGGGAAAGGGTGGGAGGTGGGTGAGGAATAAGAGACTATGCATTGGGTACAGCATACGTGCTTCGGTGGTGGGTGCACCAAAATCTCACAAATCACCACTAAAAAATGTATTCATGTAACCAAACACCACCTGTCCTCCAAAAACCTATTAAAATAAAAAATATAGGCCAGGCATGGTGGCTCACACCTGTAATCCCAGCACTTTGGGAGGCTGTGGCCGGTGGACCACAAGGTCAGGAGTTTGAGACCAGCCTGACCAACATGGTGAAACCCCATCTCTACTAAAAATACAAAAATTAGCTGGTCATGGTTGCACACGCCTGTAATCCCAGCTACTCAGGAGGCTGAGGCAGGAGAATTGCTTGAGCCCATGAGGCGGAGGTTGCAGTGAGCTGAGATCATGCCACTGCACTCCAGCCTGGGCGACAGAGCGAGATTCCATCGCAAAAAACAAAAATAAAATGAAAAATATATAATAAGTAAATAAAATGTCCTCTTTAAAGACATTCCTATATCTGGGCCAGCACACAGCCCAGCATGACTTGGCCACTTCCCCTAAACAAGCAAGCAGACTCCTTAAATGCATCATCATGTTTCATTTCTTAATAAATTATTTCTGCAGCCAGTTAGCATCCTACTTGTTGTCATTGTAGACTTTCAAAAAAAACTATAAACTTTCTTATCTGTCTTCCTGAGTAAGCAAAGGGAAGACATTATTAGAAAATTCACACTCAATTAGGAAGAGTGGTTTGAGGTAGAAGTTGGTGGTTTTTTATTTCTTTTAAAAAAAAGTCTTGGCCGGGCACGGTGGTTCATGCCTGTAATACCAGCACTATGGGAGGCCAAGGTGAGTGGATCTCTTGAGCCCAGGAGTTCAAGACCAGCTTGGGCAACATGGCAAAATCCCATCTCTACAAAAAAATAAATTAACCAGGTATGGTAGCTTGTGCCTATAGTCCCAGCTACTCAGGAGGCTGAGGTGGGAGGATCGCTAAGCCTGGGAGCGAAGGTTGCAGTAAGCCAATATCGCGCCACTGCACTCCAGTCTGGCTGACAGAGATGGTGTCAAAAAAAAAATTTGAGAAAATCTATTTGAAAGAAGGAATGAAATTTAAAATTTGCATATATAAACACATATACACATACATATCATGTATATACATAGTATTATGAGAAGTAGTCATGTTCTAAAAATGAGTATGCATATTTTTAAAAATTTCTGTAAAGTTGCACTTGTAAGGAAATTCCTAGGTATTATTTTCTGAAGCAGTAAAAGTAATGAATACAACCTTGAAGCTAAACTTTTCTGAGATCTTAAATTATCCCAGTGTTTGATTTATGAGTACTGATGTCTCCAGCAAATTAACCTGAACTTAAAGAGCTTCCTGATAGCTTCTTAGCTGGGGGGTGGGAGTGCAGAGAAGAAAGGAAATTCATTGAAGAATAAAAGATAATTTCTTGAGGAACCTGCTCATCAGGGCCCTGTTAACATCCAAGTATCCCAAACATCATGCCACACCATTCTTCCCAGAATTAATCGTCAAGGACTGAGAAGGACAGGAGAACTTAATGCTATTTCAGGCTCTCTTGACGGACCAAGGAACACTGAGGCATAAACTGGGGTCCCCGTGGGTCACGGGCAAGAGGTGGAACCCAAGATTCAACTCCCTTCTTGGAACCATCTACCTGGGGACTCCCTCTGGTTCTGTGGCTGGGGAGAGGGATGCCCATCAGCCTTCCTGGAATTCCGGGGGCACCCACAGGCCCTTACCTGCCTGGCAGCCAGGCACCGTGATGAACGTGAGCAGTCCCCACATGAGCAGGTATGGATCCATCTTCCTGGCCCTCGGGACCTGCCGGGACAGTGAAGAGAGGTCTTTCTCCGCAGAAGGCCCAGTTGCCGTCAGCCTCTTTTTGGCATCGCGCTGGAGGATGTGGGATGGGAAGATCGGTCGGCCTGGCCTGTCACCCTTGTGGGCCCATCCAGTCTCTATCGGAGTCAAGAGTTGCTCTCTTTAAGTATTGGGCTGGTGTGTTCAGCCAGGAAACTGCCTAGCACTCTCTTCTCTCATCTCAAATATAGGAAGTGTTTTTTTTTTTTTTTTTTTTTTTTTGATGACAATATAGTTTGCGGTAATTTTTCAAACCAGGTTTTTTTTTTTCAAGTTCAATTGCTGGAGGTGTGGGCTGGGGTTGATGAGAAGGATTGAACTTCATTTATGAATCCTTTCTTCAGCTACACCCATAAAAGGAGAGGGAGATTCCCCTGCCGTTGAAGGTAGGGTGAGCAAGCACTTCTTGGCAGTGGTCTCACCCAGCACTTCGTAAGCTGAGTCCTCCCCCAGGGCTGTAACGTCCTGAGGAGTCAGCAGGGACCACTCGGGATGAAGGAGCAAAGTCCTGCCAAGATTCTGGTCAGGCAGCCTCCAATATTTAAATAACGGAGACGGATGCAGCGAACTGATGGGTCCTGAGAATTCATAAATAATTCCCCAAGACTTATAACCTGTACTAGCCATCATCATTTCACCATGGTTCCCTGGGCTTCGGAAAGTGCATTGTCATTTTATAAGGTGTTTTGCTTCCAGATTTGTCTTTCTCTTAAAGGATCATGCAAAAAGTGGGCTTTGGTTTTAAACTTTGGAATTTTTTGTAAAATTCAGTCTTGCTTATTTATTGATCAGAGCTCTCTTCTGATTATTGTGAAATGGCTGACTGTGTTTTGCTCCTTGGAAGTTTGTCTAAGACTTAAAGCCATTGCATAGTTAGAGCAAAATACAATTTATTAAATACTGGAAAGCAAGCAAAGATAGTAACAAAAAGAAAACTATCCGGGCAAGCAAAGGAATTCATGGTCCCAAAATGCATCACGTCGGCTGGGCCCAGTGGCTCATGCCTGTAATCCCAGCACTTTGGGAGACCGAGGTGGGTGGATCACCTGAGGTCAGGAGTTCGAGACCAGCCTGGATGACATGGTGAAACCACTGTCTCTACTAAAAAAAAAAAAAAAAAAAAAAAATTAGCCAGGTGCAGTGGCACATGCCTGTAATTCCAGCACCTCGGCAGGCAGATCACCTGAGGTCGGGAGTTTGAGACCAGTCTGGCCAACATGGCGAAACCCCGTTTCTACTAAAAATACAAAAATTAGGCGTGCATAGTGACGGGTGCCTGTAATCCCAGCTACTCGGGAGGCTGAGACAAAAGAATTACTGGAACCCAGGAGGTGGAGGCTGAGCCGAGATCGCGCCACTGCACTCCAGCCTGGGTTATAGAGTGGGACTTCTGTCTCAAAAAATTTATCACAATGTGACAAGATTCTCTTAAATTCCGCAGCAGGTGTAACTTCCTCTCTAGGAACGTTTCTCACTGTGCGGGCGACTGCTTCAGTAGAAGCTCCTAGTATTCCCACCCAAGTCAAGCTCCTTTCTTCTTGGGCATGGAACTAGAATGAACTTCCCGCCTCTCCTGGAAAATAGCTTATGCTTTAAGTAGTTAATGAAGTGTCATTATAAAATATTTAAATTTATGCTAATATATTTGTTGTTGCTGTTGTTGTTGGAGCGCAATGGCGTGATCTCGGCTCACTGCAACCTCTGCCTGCCGGGTTCAAGTGATTCTCCCGCCTCAGCCTCCAGAGTAGCTGGGATTACAGGCACTCGCCACCACACCCAGCTAGTTTTTGTATTTTTAGTAGAGATGGGGTTTCACCATGTTGGTCAGGCTGGTCTCAAACTCCTGACCTCAGGTAATTTACCCACCTTGGCCTCCCAAAGTGCTGGGATTACAGGCCTGAGCCACCATGCCTGGCAATGACAAGATTTTTTAAAGGCCATATCACAAAGCCCCCCCAATTTTTCTGATAAATAAGAGGCCCAAGTCTTGGTTCTGAGATGGACCATGGTGAAACAAGTCATTGAACTGGCTCTTCTGGCTCACCTTGCAGATGAACGCTCTGTCGTCGTTTGCTGACACTGAGGTTTCCAGTTGATGCTGCATGGCACGATGCAGTGATGTGAGAGGAAGTGGGGGGGAGTGCAAAAGCAGACCCATTTTGTCATGAATTGCCCAAGATCTCATACTGAAGCTATAGCAAAGCTTCTGCCCTTAATGAGTTTACAGGTGAAATGGAAAGACACTTGAGTGTCTCTTCCTCCAGGAGGCCTTTTCCACTCCTTTCTACTCTATCATAACACCTGCCGTGCTGCATTGCAATTCACTATCTGTATCTCTTTCTTTCTTCTAGTTGCTGTTAATCTTGTTTGGGATTAGAAACTCTTTTTTTAAAATTTAAGTTCCAGGATACATGTGCAGAACGTGCAGGTTTGTTATATAGGTATACGTGTGCCATGGTGGTCTGGTGCAGCTACTCGCTTGTCCTCTAAGTTCCCTCCCCTCACACCCCACTCCCACCCTGCAGCAGGCCCTGGTGTGTGTTGTTCCCCTCCCTGTGTCTATGTGTTCTCATTGTTCAACTCCCACTTATGAGTGAGAACATGCGGCATTTGGTTTTCTGTTCCTATGTTAGTTTGCTGAGGATAATGGCTTCCAGCTTCATCGATGTCCCTGCCAAGGGCATGATCTCACTCCTTTTTATGGCTGCATAGTATTCCATGGTGTATATGTACCACATTTTCTTTATCTAGTCTCATTGATGGGCATTTCAGTTGGTTCCATGTTGCTATTGTAAATAGTGCTGCAATAAACATACCGGTGCGTGTGACTTTATAGTAGAATGATTTCTATTCCTTTGGATATATACCCACTGATGGGATTGCTGGGTCAAATGGTATTGCTGATTCTAGATGCTTGAGGAATTGCTGTACTGTCTTCCACAATGGTAAAAACTCTTCTCTTAATTTGATAGAACCTTTGGTTTCTCTCCTTGGAAAAAAATGCACATCCGCATATGCTCTGGATAAATCCGTAGGAAGTTTCAGGAGCATCATGGGCACTCTGTTTTGTTTTGCTCTGTTTTGTTCGAGACAGGGTTTCTGGGGAGCAGTGTTGCCCTCTCGACTCACTGCAGCCTCTACCTCCTTCACTCAAGTGGTCCTCCCACTTCAGCCTCTCAAGTAACTGGGACCACAGGCACACACCACCAGGCCTGGCTAATTGTTTTGTAAGTTTTGTAGAGACGGGTTTTTGCCATGTTGCCCAGGCTGGTCTCAGACTCCTGGACTCAAGCGATCCTCCCACCTCAGCCCAGCAGATCCCTGGGATTACAAGTGTGAGCCACCGCACCCAGCGGTAGTGGGCAATCTGAACTTCAAAGGTCCAAGGATCTCAGGTTAAGGTGTCGAACTGTGGGCCTCTAGAGGATAGCCCTATGTCCAGTTTATCTGTGAACTTATGTCACCTAACACAGTGCATAACACATATGGGTGTCCAACCACGATGTATGAAGCCACATGTGCATACAAATATAACTAGCATATACTAAAGCAGTTTCTGACAAATTCTTTGTGAGGCAAATTCAAAGTTTTGTTTCAAACCTGCTGCAAGGAGGTAATTTCCAAGAAGTCCAGTTCAAAGATTCCTTTCCTAGTAGAGGGCTTTTTTGTTTTTTGTTTGTTTGTTTGGGGAAAGGTGTGTAGATAACATTAGCAGATTAAGTTCAAGTTCAAGTAAGGAACACTTGGTTAAAGGTAACTAAGTTCATCCAGGGACAGCTGGTCAACAGTGCAAGCCGCGTCTCACTTCATCAGGAAATTGCTCAATTCTGTTATCAGAAATGCTTGGTACTTCCCAGAAGAAACTGCTCATCACAGCAGACAACACATTTCTGACCCAGACTGCCTTCCCTTAGCTTTAAGACCACTTTCTTTCTAGACGTACAGTGGGGCGAATACTAATGATTATGATAAGAAAAGCAGTTGAAATTTAGGAGGGAAAACTTGCTGAGCTGATGTGATCAGGCAAGGCCCACGCATTGCCCTTGAAGGATGGATACGGCCTCGGTAGATGGTTCCCGAGGAAGCAGTGTGGTCCATAGTTAACCAGAAGTAGAGTGGGGTAGAAGCTGAGGGCAGAAATGTCAGCTGAATTCAGAGTCAGGTGGACCTCGAAAAACAGAATAAGATCTATAGACTTCAGCCACTGAAGCTGTCTAACCCGGGCGAAACATAGCCCAGCGATGTGATAATAAGGCTGAACTGGTGTGGTGTGCAGGGGAGACTGAGGCATAGAGATGCTGAAATACTCTCCAGGAAGGAAATAATAAGGAGGAAGGTGAAATAAATTGGAATGGCAAGGAGGCTTGATGCCAGAATATCAGGCAAAGGGAAAACGCGGTTTTTAATGCCTGGATATGGGGCAAGAAGCGGGGAACAGAATTTGTGAGCTTTGGCCAGGAGAAAATTCACTGATACCAGCTCATCAAATGGATTGGCGAAATTCAAGTGTGTGAGGCTGAGGTTAGGAGATGGCACAGAGGCAGCAGCAGTTGTGGACAGGAGTTCATTGTTCGCTTGGGTTCTTCTCTTGTTCCTACAATGTTGGACAGTCCTTGAAGACAGCATTTATTATCCAGACAACTGTAAAGTTTGACTTGCCACCTCCCAGCCTCAACCACTCTAACAAGTTTTCAGCTTGCAACAGAAATCATTTCCGTTTATTAGAGTCTAGATTGGGGAGCAGGGGCAAAGGTGTAGAGGAAAAAAGGGGAGAGGTGGTGAGAAATCAATCACCTTTCATTTTCCTTTACATACCCTTGGGGCTTGTTAGTGGTCACTTCGACAATGCCCATAGAACTGGCAGGGCACGGTGGCTCATGCCTGTTTTCCCAGCCCTTTGGGAGGCCGAGGTGGGCAGATCGCCTAAGGTCCGGAGTTCGAGACCAGCCTGGCCAACATGGCAAAACCCCACCTCTATTAAAAATACAAAAATTAGCCAGACGTGGTAGCACATGCCTGTAATCTCAGCTACTCGGGAGACTGAGGCAAGAAACTTGCTTGAACCCAGAAGTTGGAGGTTGCAGTGAGCCAAGATCATGCCACTGCACTCCAGCCTGGGGGACAAGGGCCATTCTGTCTCCAAAAAAAAATGCCTGTAGAACCAAGTGGCATAGATGTCCATATGAAATGAATAACCATGAATAATTGAATGCAGAAATAGAAAGGAAGGAGGAAGGATGGGATAAGGAAGGAGGTAGGAGAGAAGGGAACACAGAACTGCTTGGTGATGGACACCATAGCTTGCTCACTTTGTTGAGGACGTGTCACTCTGGACACTACAGGCTACCAAGGGGACCTCTGTGCTGAATCCTCTGGGGACAGTTTTCAGGGATTAAAACACTGGTGCTCCGAGGCTCACTTGGTGTGGTGGCATAACATGCAAATTAGAGGTGCCCAGGGTGAGAAAACTTGCTCTGTAGAATAAAAGAAATGCTGGTCGATGACAGAGAAGTCATGTTGAGGAGACTGGCAGAGAAAGGACCCAGAGTGGGAAGAGCAGGGGAGCTCTGGAGAAATAATTAAGAACTTGAAAGAAAATTTAAAAATCATTTGAAGATAAGAGTTTGCAATATGCTTTGCAATGTTAACTCTTCTCCCCAACAGCCCACAAAAATCTTGAGTAAAATTCCCATTTTGTCTTCACGCATTTTGGAGTTGAAGGAGCTTTGAGGACTGTTGAAACATGGAGCATGACTTCCTCTATGAGCCAGGACTAGCGGGAAGCCTGTTTAGTCCTGGAATCACGGGGTTTCTCCCGTTTCCTGCCGGCTGCTGTCCTCTTGGCTGGTTCATTGTTTACCAGCATCTCCGCCAGGGGAGCACGAGGAAAGGAAAAAGAGAAGCTGAGCGTGGTGGCACGTTCCTATAGTCCCAGTTACTCAGGCCAAGGCATTGAGGTTCGCTTGAGCCCAGGAGGTCAGGGCTGCAATGATCTGTGGTTGTGCCACTACACTCCAGCCAGGGCCACAGAGCAAGACCTCGCCTCTTAAAAAAAAAAAAAGCCGGGTGCGGTGGCTCACACCTGTAATCCCAGCACTTTGGGAGGCTGAGGCAGGCGGATCACGAGGTCAGGAGATCGAGACCATCCTGGCTAACACGGTGAAAACCCGTCTCTACTAAAAATACAAAATAATTAGCCAGGCGTGGTGGCGGCTCCTGTAGTCCCAGCTACTCTGGAGGCTGAGGCAGGAGAATGGTGTGAACCCGGGAGGCGGAGCTTGCAGTGAGCGGAGATCACGCCACTCACTCCAGCCTGAGCGACAGAGCAAGACTCGTCTCAAAAAAAAAAAAAAAAAAAAGGAAAAAAAAAGGGGGGGGGGTGGGGGGGGGGGAAAGGAAAAGGTGAAACCCAGATCAAATAATTTCACCTCTGTCACATAATCCACCAACAAACGTTGACTGCAATTAATCAAAGCATTATGCTACAACGTGTGGGGAGAGTCAAGAAGCTAAAACATAGCCCTGCACGGAAGATGTTCACAGTCTCCTCAAAGAGGAAAGAAATGGGCACTCAAAAGGGGAGGTGACCGCTCGCATCTGCAGGGATTCGTTCAGCGATCAGGCCTGCCCTGCACTACACACTGGCGCCACATGAAAGCAGCCTCACTCTCTCATCTTAGACTTTCTTTTCTCTAGAGGAGTGATGTCTCAGAGCCAAAATCCGAACAGGAGAGAACCCTTTGCTTTCTGGGAGCATGGCAGTGGAAGGACCAAAGCAGTTGCAGAGAGCCTGCTGTTTATGTATTGGATGTTCTTGTTAGGCTTAGTAGGAGGTCATTTTCCCAGGCCTGTGGCGTCCCCCAGGATTTTCTCTCCTTTATCTTGTTAGACGTGGACCTGAAACATCCACATGAGGTCCCACAAATTACATTTTACTTAGCTCACGCACTCCTGGGTGTGCCCTTTAGTATAATTCAATTCAGTACATATCAATGTAGGATCCAGGAACGGGGAGCTCTTGCCCAGGGTCTGGGAGAAGCAAAAACAAACGAAGAAGGGTTTTTGCTCCCAAAGCGCTAGCAATCTAACTGTGGGCATTTGGATTGGAAGCAGAAAGCCCCCAATTAATTGCAAGCACATCTGTCAAATTGATAATCCCATCAAAAGCAAATGAACCATTGCAGGATAAGCCTGGAGCACGAGGGTCTTCCATCTTTGCTTGTTAAGTGGATGGCGGATGGGTAGATGTTACTGAGATCGGTGCCTCCCATGGCTGACAGGCAGGCAAGACACTTCAGATTCTGGCCCAGTTGGCACTACGCAAACAGGGTTATTTCTCTCAAAGTGGTGTTGAGAGAACACTGCTGCTAGTTCTACGAAATCTACAGGTGCATCCTGTTATTGTGGCACTGAGTTGAATTTCTGCAGTTTGTAATTTCCACCAGATTTTACTAGACAAGAGCACAGGGGTCCCGTGGAAAACCAAAATCCACTATGAATCAAATAAACCAACTCTACTCAAATGTCTAGTTCCCAAGCCACTATTGACTTATGGGTTGTGCCACCCATAAAACACTGGGAGAGAACAGGTGGTTTGTATGAATCATGAACTGAATGCCCCGTCCCTAACAACTGAAAACTGACTTTGTTAACATTTGCGGCTTATGGTGACCAGTGCTGTTGTCAGAAGGCCCCCTTTCCATTTGAGTGGAGGATGTGTTTGCTGGGGGGATAGTAGCAAAGCTCCGTGGCCACTTCTGTCATGATTTTAGTTCAGGGATGGATAATAGAGTTTACCTCTCAAGCCAGCACTGATGAGTTACCGATGGCGGCCCACGACAAGGATTACAAAGCCCCGTTGGAGCTCAGTGGGCTGTGGTCTTTGCAGGGAGGTGAAGACATGCTTGTGTCACATTTTGTCTAGACGTCTGTACAGGTTTTTAGCTGGCTTCCCTCACTCAAACATGTCTCTCCATTCCACCGTTCTTACCCATTGCTTCCAGTTTAATCTTTTTTTGTCGTTTGTTTTGACTGAGTCTTGCTCTGTCGCCCAGGCTGGAGTGCAGTGGTGCAATCTTGGCTCGCTGCAACCTCTGCCTCCTTGATTCATGCAATTCTCCTGCCTCAGCCTCCCAAGTAGCTGAGATTACAGGCACCCACCACCACGCCTGGCTGATTTTTTTTTTTTTTTTTAAGTAGAGACGGGGCTTCACCATGCTGGCCAGGCTGATCTCAAACTCCTGACCTCAGGTGATCTGCCCACTTCAGCCTCCCAAAGTGCTGGGATTACATGCGTGAGCCACTGTGCCCAGCCCCAGTTTAACCTTCTTGAAGAACACTTTTCTTTTCCCTTATCTAAAACGTAACGTTTTAGGAGTGTCCTTAACGTCTTTGAAATTAAGCCCAAATTTCTTAGCCTGGTATTCAAAATCCTTCATAAGGATTCTGCCCTGGCCTACCTCTTCAATATTAATTCTTCGCTATCCTTCATGCTGTCTTTGCCACAAAAATATCCCCAAGCGAACCAGAGAACAAAACAAAAATCATCAACTGCTCACTGTTCCCGTAACACCGCCTCCTCTTTTCTTGGTTTCCTCTGTTAAATCCATAAGCCCAAAGCTCACTCACTCCTTAACACCTAGCTCCAGTGCTACCTACTGAAGGAAGTCGCACCGCATCCCTCCCTCTGGAAGTGCTCCCTCTCCTCTGGGTTGTTCCCTTATCTGCATCTTAGGAATATTGAAAGTAATCGCTAGCATTGATTAGGCACTTACTACATGGCAAGCACTACATGGCAAGCACTGTGCTGAGAATGTGGCATGTCTCTCCTGCTGACTTCTCACAGCAATCTGGCGGGCTAGGCATGCCATCACTATTTCCATGTTACAAGTGCAGGCATTGCATCTCACTGTGGTCGTGAAACACCCACACTCACATAATTTGTTAGGAGTGGTGTCATGTCTAAGTCTCAGGTCTGTCTAACCCTTACACATGCCACAAGCCCATCACTCTCAGGGCATTTACCAATTGAGAACTGCCTTGTAGTTCTCTGTAGACATGGCTGATCATTCCGACGAGGCTCTACGCATCTTTAGAGAGAGGATATGCCTCTAGGTCACCTTCTTACTCCTAGTGCTGAGTTCAGTGCTGATAATGGAATTAATACTCAGTCATTAAGCACTGAATGAATGACTGTATGCAGAAACTTTTTAGAGCTCTGGATTTGGGAAACACGGTTAATAGGACATCAGCCTTCACTGTATTTCATCAGGCTTTCACTTTGTGGGATTGGGTTTGAGAAAAAAATATCACTCAATTGTGGCCCAAGTCCAGAGTCCACATTTATGCAATATGCTTTGAAGGGTTTGATGGAAACCTTCAAGTGTCCGTGGGGAGAATGGTCAGTACACTCAACCATGAATTCAAGGACTAGTACGTAATCAGCCTGCTGATGTAAATTCCTCCTCCTCCCTCCTCCCTCTTCCTCCACCTCCTCCTTCTTTCTTTTTTGTGGTTTTATTAAAAACAAATAAAATGTGCACATGAACCGTCTAATCGTTTTATTTGCTGCACACCTTGGCACTAGGATTGATGACTCCAATGGGCAGCTGGGCTGCTGTTTCTAGGATGGTTTTGCAGTTCTTGGGGGCAACATTGCGGGCAGCCTCAGCACACTGAGACGTGTTGCACTTCAGCAGCACTTCCGGCTCCTTGACGGGGTGGACCAGGAGCTTCCGGAAGCCGCTGGGCAGCATGTACCCTGCTGCTCCCATAACTTGTGCCAGGCGTCAAAATCAGGCCCGTGATTCTTCTACCAACCCTGTTGTCAGGAGGAGTGGTCGATGCCTCTGCGTTTCTGCCAGTTATGCGAATTTTGACATATTGGCCTGACTGGTACTGGAGGAACTTCTCGTCCTCTTTATGAGGCTCTTGGTCTTCATGAGGGGTCCTAATGCAGTCACCATGCCAAGTAGGAGAGGAAGGAAAGGGGAGGCTGTGTGAAGGGCTGAGGGGACGTGGGCTCTGTCAACTCCTTCTTTTGGGAGGACCGAGTGCTCTCTGGGATGCTCTCACCTCTCCCAAGAGCGGAAGTGTGCTGGATGTGGTGGCTCACGCCTGTAATCCCAGCACTTCGGGAAGCTGAGGTGGAAGGATCGCTTGGGACCAGGAGTTTGAGACCTGCCTTGGCAACATAGTGAGAGCAGATTCTCTAGAAAAAGATTTAAAACTTAGCTGCGTATGTTGGCACGTGCCAGTAGTCCCGGCTACTCAGCAGGCTGAGGTGGCAGGATCATTGAGCCTGGAAGGTTGAGGCTGCAGTGAGCTAGCAATTGTGCCATGGCACTCCAGCCTAGGCACAGAGCGAGACCCCGTCTCTACCGTTAAAACAAACAAAAAAGAGCAGACCAACTTCTGGGACCTGAAGGGAGTACCTTTGTCTTCTGAGTACGTGAGTAAGAGAGTGTGAGGAAGAAAATACAGTATCTTGTTTAGTTTAGGTTCTAAACAACTTCACCCCCGTCCATAAAGACCCACAGTTTCCCCCAGAAACTTCTGCTGTCAGAGCTTGAGAAAACAAAAGCAAAGACCAAAAACAAAGCAGGGACTTCCTGGGTAATGAAGCCAGAGGATTATTTCATAACAAGCATGCTTTTTTCACATGACATCTGGAGGGTTAAGTTAGAACAGAGAAGCCAGCCACCTGCCAAGGAGGTCTGAAGAACCCAGAAGTGACATTAGCAAGGGGTTCGTTTCACGGAATCCAAAGGTCTGTTTCGTCAGTCATGGCGAGATGGGGTATTAGCCGTATCTCGAATTGACGAAATTCATTTTTTTTCTGAGAAGTTCGAAACTTTTTGTTTGAGTAACCTCATTCTTCCCCTCCCCAATATGCAATGAAAGACTGTTCCTTGTCTGTTAGATGAAGAGACTGAACTCTGTTGAGATTAGGCTAATTTCATCCCTGGTGGGTGTGGGATGAATGTCTAGTTCTCTCACTTATCTTTTTCTTTCTCTTTCTTTTTTAAAATTTTACTTTAAAACTGACAAATCATAACTGTACATATTCATGCGTACATAGTGATGTTTCGATACATATGATGTGTAGTGATCAGAGCAGCATAATTAGCACATCCACCATCTCAAACATCCATCATTTCTTTCTGTTGGGAATATTCAGTATCCTCCTTCTAGCTATTTTGGGTTTTGTTTTTGTTTTTGTTTTGAGACAGAATCTCGTTCTGTCACCCAGCCTGAAGTGCAATGGTGTGATGTGATCTCAGCTCACTGCAACTTCTGCCTCCAGGGTTCAACCAATTCTCCTGCCTCAGCCTCCCAAGTAGCTGGGATTACAGGTGCCCGCCACCATGTCCAGCTAATTTTTTTGTATTTTTAGTAGAGTCAGGGTTTTACCAACTTGGTCAGGCAGCTCTCAAACTCCTGACCTCAGGTCATCTACCCTCCTTGGTCTCTCAAAGTGCTGGGATTACAGGTGTGAGCCACCGCCCCACCTCTTTCTAGCTATTTGAAACTATGTAACGCATTATTGTTAACTGAGGTCATCCTACAGTGGTACAGAACACTAGAACTTATTCTTTCTGTCTAGCTGTAATTTTGTGTCCTTTAATAAATCCGTCCCTATCACTCCCTTCTCCTCTCTCTTCCCAGCCTCAAGTATCCTCTGTCTACTTTTTACTTCTGTGAGACTGACACTTTTTAGCTTCCACATGTAACTGAGAACATACGGTGTTTAACTTTCTGTTCCTGGCTTATTTCATTTATCATAATTCCTCCAGTTCCATCCGTATTGCTGAGAATTACAGGATTTCATTCTTTTTTTTAATGGCTGAACAGTATTCCATTGTGTATATATACCAAATTTTCTTTATCCATTTATCGGTTGTTGGATACCTATAACTGTCTTTTTCTGAAAAAGTCAGCTCTCTCCTTTATGACCCATATTTCCCCATGTTAGTAACTTACCTGCATTTTTTTTTTTTTTTTTTTTTTTTTGCTTCAGCAGGATCTTGCTCTGTTGCCCCAGCTGGAGTGAGGTGGCATGATTTCAATACAGCCTCTAACTCCCGAGCTCAGGTGATCCTCCCGGTCAGCCTCCCAAGTAGCTGGGATTACAGGCTTGTGCCACCTTGCCTGGTTAATTTTTGTATTTTTTGTAGAGACAGGGTTTCATCATGTTGCGCAGTCTGCTGTCACCTGGGCTGAAGGGATTGGACCACCTCAGCCTCCCAAAGTGTTGGGATTACAGGCGTGAGCAACTGTGCCCAGCTTGTTTGCCTTTTTAAGACAATGGAATTCTTCATTTTCTGCGAGCTCATTTTTGGTGCTCTGTGGTACCTACTATGTTCCAGGTACATGAGTACTTGTATCATAGTGAGAATAAAACAGACCAAATCCATGCTATATAACACTGCTCGAGTTCTGAGGAGGTGAACAGACAAGAAGCAAATAAACTGATGAAACTATGGTGTAATGCTCTGGACGGTAAGTCTCACAAAGAAAAATAATGCAGGTAAGTCAATCACGCCAGGGATGGGGTGGAGAGGATGCTTGTTCAGGTGACGAAGTCGAGGAAAGCCATTGGGTGGAGCTGCAATACAGTGATGGAACAAACCATGTTGCTGTTTGGGGGAAGAGCGTTGCTGAGGAGGAATGACTCGATGTCCCAGGAGCAGCAAGCAGGCTGGCGTGAGTGCATGAGCCAGGGGCCCAGGTCAGAGTTGCAGGTGGAAAAAGTAGGCAGGGGCTGGGTCAGTGAAGGCCTTGTAGGCCAGGTGAGGAGTTTGGGATTATATTCTGAGTTGATGGGAAGCTATGGAAAGGTTGGGAGCAGAGGGGAAGTGATGGGGTTTTTGCATTTGTCAGTCGAAGTGGCAGTGATGAGGTCTGAGGTCATAGCAGTGGAGATGGTAAGCAGTGACCACTTAGGGAATCTACTTTAAAAGTGGAACCTACAGAACTACTTACTTGATTGATTGGATGCGGCGGGGTTGGGGGGAGGAAAAGAGAAGAATGAGCATGACTCAGATTTCTGGCTTGTGTACTCAGTGAGAGATGCTGCCAGTTACTAAGACAGGGAAGACGAGCGGGAGCTGGTTAGGATTACGAGGAGCTGAGAGCTCTGCTGTGACCTGCGTGGAGATGCTGGGGAGGTGCTGGACCAACAGCTCATCTGAGAAACTGTACTCCAAAGTGGAGCAGAGGGTATGGGGCAGCAGCAGGAGGCAGCTGTGGCGACTGCAACTGTGAGGTTTCTTTTAAAATAGACTTTGTTTTCAGAGCAGTTTTAGGTGCACAGCAAACTCGAGTGGAAGGTAGAGAGAGTTCCCCTGTGCCTCCTGCCCCCACACATGCACGGCACCCCAACTATCAACACCCCTACCAGAGTGGTGCATTTGTTAGAACTGATGAACCTACTTCATTTCAACTGATCTCTGTATGATCTATTCTTCTGGGAGGAAAGGGGGTGAAATTGCAGTGGGCAGCCCTTCCTGAAAATAAATATGTGTGGGGTGTATGTTGGTATATTTCCGAGTGCTGTAGCATATTCACCAGTCACCTGCCTGGTGCCCTTGGAGTCCTCCACCTCGCAGTCTCCTCCACCCCACAATCCCGTCCACCCTGCAGTCCCCTCCATCCCGCAGTCTCCTCCACCCCGCAGTCCCCTTCACCTCGTAGTCCCCTCCGTCCCACAGTCCCCTTTGGGAGTTTTTGCACAAAGTATTCAGTGCACAGCTGAGTTGCATACACTCGGGTGTGAATATGTGACTACCTGTGATGATAAAATCCTGGACAGTTGGAATCTGTACACACAGTCTTAAAATGACAATAGCCGTGTAGCTGTTCTTGTAGCACCAGGAGCAATGTAAAGACACACCACCTAGGCACCAGGACAGCACAGAGGTGAGCTTGCTATTAGTGTCTAAGTATTTCCAACACTTCTGTCTTTGGAGTTTTCTTTTTAAATGTTTAAATCAAACGTCTTGGCTAACATTTAATCAGGGTCATGTTATTCATGCACACCTCAACATGATTGTATTTTGGAATATTTATCACAGTTCTTCCCTTGTAAATATACCCTGAATATTGAATAAATAGTTGCTCAATGAATTAATTGATTAATTATAATCAGAGTCTGGACACTAGAAGAATAAAGAAGAAGAAAAAAAGAAATCTGGCTGGGTGCAGTGGCTCACACCTGTAATCCCAGCCCTTTGGGAGGCTGAGGCCGGCAGATCACCTAAGGTCAGGAGTTCGAGACCAGCCTGGGCAACATAGTGAAGCCCTGTCTCCACTAAAAAATCCAAAATATCAACCGGGCATGGTGGTATGCACCTGTAATTCCAGCTACTTGGGAGGCTGAGGCAGGAGAATCACGTGAACCCAGGAGGTGGAGGTTGCAATGAGCTGAGATCGTGCCATTGCACTCCAGCCTGGGGAACAGAGAGAGACTCCATCTCAAACAACAACAACAGCAACAAAAGAGAGATCTGTGCTTGGAGCTTCCAAGGGACAGCAAGAGATAACATGGTGGAAGGTTGTGGAGGATAGAGGTGGCACTTGTTAGGATAGGCAGCAGGTCTGAGAGGGGAAATTAGAAGGCACCAAAGGCAAGCTTTTCACACTACCCAAACGTTCCAAACCACCACACAAAATGTGTTTTCTCTGCTTTGCTGTTATTTTTCCTTTTCTTTTTACCCCTCCTTTTTCTCTTTCTCTCCTGCTGTTTTCCATTTTGAACATGTCTTCTTTTTAAACTTCTATCCCACTCATTATACCAAGATCAAACAATAACATATACTAATAATTTAGACCTTCTTTTCTTTGGATTTTTAAAATTTTTTTTGAGTGACATACATGTTTATTGTACAAAAATTTATAGGATCCAAAAGGAGAAAATAATAAAAAGTATATTTCCCTCTATTGTCTGTCCCAAGCTACCCACTTCCCCTCCCCTGAGACAAACCAGTTTCTTGGTGTGCATTTGTCCAGAGAGTTTTCTAAGCGTGTAGAAGCATGTTGCATACATAGTCATCAGTGCTGTCTAGACACTCAGGAGGCAGACAAGGAGATGGATTTCGGATTGCAGGATATTGATTGGCATCAACATCTGTGAAAAGACAGGGAAGGAAACAGGACTGGGCAGCGGGAGAAGCCAAACTGCCACACAACCTTCACCAGCCGTGGGAGCTGCAGAGCGCCTGGCGGGTCAGTCATCCTGGGGTGCGTCGGCATGGCCGACCCTGTCTGCTCCCACCACGATCTGTCATTTTGGATCCCCTAAAGAAGGGTATCCTTGTGGGTGAGGTAGTTCTCTGCAGCTGAGGCCCACCAGCATACAACTGTGGCCAAAGTATATCTGCTGTTAGCTCCCAGCAGCTGGCTATGTCCTTCGCTGGGGGCCTGGTTCGGGCACCTCTGTGTTCCCTTTCATCCATCTCAACACTGCTCGGATAGACTTCTCCACGAACACCAAGAAACAGGACCTCCAGCTTGCTGCTGACCTCTCTTCTGGGGAAACTGAGGAGAGGGAGGTTGAAAGGAAGACCTACAACTCCTGTGGCTACCGCTGTCCCCGAGCTACAGCGGATGCTCATCCTCACCTGCACCCTGTGTCCCGGAGAGCCGCGGGCCCGGACAGCATCTTTGCTGGTCTTGGTGGCTTACCTGGTGGGGTAGTCAGCCCTCATCCCTGGGTGTGTGTGTGTCCCTGGTCATCATGTCCTTCTTATACCAGAAAAGATACACTAGTCCAAATGGCATCACAAATGGCACAAGGAGCGGCTTGAGGAGCTGAGGTGCACCTGATCTGCTGATCAGGGTCATACAAAAAGCCCGACGTGCCTAGATTGCAGCTGCAACTCATAATCCACTGAGACGTGTGTGTCCTTCGGCAAAAGTGTGATCCCTTGGGGATCAGGACCTCCCGCCCTGCAGAGCCCAGAGTTGCATTACTAGGAAACACAAGATCCACTGCTGGGTCTTCGGGAGCGATGATAAGGCCACTTATGCCCTTTGGTTTCCAGACCCATGTGTTCTTCCTACTGGGGGGAGTCAGACCATATAAAGTTTTTCTTCTTGTTTTTGAGATGGAGTCTCGGTCTGTCGCCCAGGTTAGAGTACAGTGGCATGATCTTGACTCACTGCACGCCTGGCTAATTTTTTTGTATTTTTAGTAGAGACAGGATTTCACCACATTGGCCAGGCCGGTCTCAAACTCATAACCTCAAGTGATCTGCCTGCCTCAGCCTCCCAAAGTGGTGGGATTATAGGCGTGAGCCACTGGGGCTGGCAGTGTAAAGGCTTTTGATTCAAAGTATATACTGCATTCTGGAGAATGGTGCCCCACCGTCACAGACTGTCACCTCTGAGTTGACATTTTAGTGCCACCTTTAGCCCACTATTTCAATGCTTGGGCCAGCAGCTTCTGCGTAGTGCAGGCTGTGGTGCGATCTGCCTAGGGAAGTAGGAGTCTATGCTGCAGGGATCCAGGTCAGCCTCTGTGTCTCTTATCCTACCACTTCTTTCATGGCCCTACCATGCCAGCACTTGGGTGACTAAGGAATGACAGGGCTGACTGGTGTCACCAGGGCTGGCTTTGTCATTTTGTCTGCTTGATTGGTTAATGCATCTTCTGTGATGGACACTTCCTGGGAGCAAAGTCATGAGATAAAAATACCTTCATGCTTCACACTCACTCTGTTTTTTCTTGTTATTGTTTTTTGTTTTTTTGAGATGGAGTCTCACTCTGTTGTCCAGGTTGTAGTGCAATGGCATGATCTCGGCTCACCTGCAGCCTCCGCCTCCCAGGTTTAAGCAGTTCTCCCGCCTCAACCTCCAAGTAGCAGGGATTACAGGGGCCCACTACCACACCCAGCTAATTTTTGCATTTTTAATTGAGATGGAGTTTCACCATGTTGCCCAAGCTGGTCTTGAACTCTTGATCTCAGGTGATCCACCCACCTCGACTTCCAAAAGTGCCGGGATTACAGACGTGAGCTACCTCACGCAGTCTTTCCCAAATCTCTAACCAGAGAGCCAGTTCTTCTGTACCACTCACAAGTAGGTGTCTATTGGAATCTTAAACCACATCTCCTTCCCACACAGGGTGGATGGCTGGGTTCATCCCTCAATGCTCTGCCCATTGGAGGGATTTTCTCTCACTGTCATTTTTCAAGGCCACTCCTCAGTGAAGCTGTGCTGCATCTGCTGTCTATTTTTGGCTTGCATTTTTATAATGAACTTGCTTATGTAAAGCAAGCTCAGGCCTTTCCCTCCCCTGTGAGCTGGGGAGTCTTCCCCATAGAAAGTCATGATCCTTTGCCCAGTGTTCAGTTCTAAGGCTAGGATCAGTCCCAGAATCCATTGACCACCCTCCCCATCAGGAGGAAGGAATCTGCAGCACCACTGCAAGGATCCAGAGTAATAATTCCCCATCGGCCAGGCACGGTGCCTCATGTCTGTCTGTAATCCCAGCACTTTGGGAGGCGGAGGCGAGCAAATTACTCGAGGTCAGGTGTTCGAGACCAGCCTGGCCAACATAGCGAAAACCCATTTCTACTAAAAATACAAAAATTAGCCAGGTGTGGTAGTGGGCACCTGTACTCCCAGCTACTTGGGAGGCTGAAGCAGGAGAATTGCTCGAACCCAGGAGGTGGAGGTTGCAGGGAGCCAAGATCACGCCACTGTACTCCAGCCTGGGTGACAGAATGAGACTCCATCTCAATAAAAAAAAAATCATCATAATTCCCCAGTCATTCACCAAATGGGCCCGTGGCCCTTTACTTGGGCAAACATCCTACCAACTGTTTGAAGAATTAGTGTAGATACTGTTATCTTGAGACCTGAGGTTCGACTGTGGGTGTAGAGAGCAGAAAATAATGAAGTCCTTGCCAAGGCTCAGTTTACGTGAACCCACCCTGTGGTCCATTTTCCCAGTCTCTGAATATGCAATTGGGGTTGATATTCTTGAGAACTGGTACACTCCCCAAGGTGGTTCCTTGGTCTGTGGAGTGAGGGCATCATAGTGAGAAAAGCCAAAAGGGAGATGCTGAAGCTTCCTCTTCTAAAATCAAGATAGAAAATTAAAGAAAATATCACAGGCTGGGTGCAGTGGCTCACACCTGTAATCTTAACACTTTGGGAGACTGAGGCTGGTGGATCACCTTAGGTCAGGAGTTTGAGGCCAGCCTGGCCAACATGGTGAAACCCCGTCTCTACTAAAAATACAAAATTAGCTGGGTGCGGTAGTGGGCGCCTGTAATCCCAGCTACTGTGGAGGCTGAGGCAGGAGAATCGCTTGAACCTGGGAGACAGAGGTTGCAGTGAACCGAAATCGTGCCACTGCACTCCAGCCTGGGCAACATGGTAAGACTCCATCTCAAAACAAACAAACAAAAAAAGACAATATCACAGCCCAGGGGCTGGCAAGGATAGCTTAAGGATCTAGAGCAGGACTTGCTGAACATTTTAGACCTTGTGGGTCATGCAGGCTCCATTGCAGCCATTTGCCTTTGCTGTAGTAGCACACAAGCAACTAGAGACAATCTGCGAATGAATGAACATTTTTGAGTGTGAATAAAACTTTACTTACACCAACATCTGAGTTTCATACAATTTTCACATATCACAAAATATGATTATTATTTTGATTTTTTTTACCAACTATGGGAAAATGTGAAAGCCGTTCATAGAGCAAAGGTGGCATGAAAACAGGAAGTGGGCCAGATTTGGCCCACGGGCTACAGATTGTGGACTGATCTGAAGGATGCAGGGGTGGTGGTCCCCATCATGGTTCCATTAAATTCACCAGTCTGACCTTGGAAGACACCAGAGAGATCCTGAAAACAACAGTAGACTACCACAAAGTCAGTGACGTGGAAGCCGTTGTCAGACCTCAGAGCAGATTAACACAGCCTCAGGTAGGTTGTGTGCAGCATTACGATTTGGCCAAGTTTGTTTGTTTATTTTTGAGACAGAATTTCACTCTTGTTGCCTGGGCTGGAGTGCAACGGTGCGACCTCGGCTCACCGCAACCTCCCAGTCTCCCAGGTTCAAGCGATTCTCCTGCCTCAGCTTCCCGAGTAGCTGGGATTAAGGCATGCACCACCATGCCGCGCTAATTTTTTATTATTAGTAGAAATGGGGTTTCACCATAGTCAGGCTGGTCTCGAACTCCTGACCTCAGTTGATCCACCCGCCTTGGCCTCCCAAAGTGCAGGGATTACAGGCATGAGTCACCATACCCGGCTATTTATGTTTTAACTGTAAAAGAGAATCTGAAATAGTTGCAAGGGGGAGCAATATGCATTCACAGTTTTTTCCTAGGGCTATGTTAATTCTCCTGCCCTCTGTACTCATGGGGAAGAGAACTGGATGGTCCAGCTCTTCTGCTGAGCATCATGGGGCTATTTCACCAACCAGGTCAGATGAGCACGAAGTAGTTAACTTGTCGGAAGTCTCTGTAAGACACATGAGCTGAAGACAGTGGGAGGGGACTCTTAATAATATGCCGGGGGCTGCCACATCCATAAAAATGTTGGAATCCACTGGTCAGGGGTGTGCTGGGACACACACACCAAGTGACATACCCAGTTGTCTCTGACACCCTTTTTTTTTTTTTTTTTTGAGACAGAGTCTTGCTCTGTTGCCCAGGCTGGAGTGCAGTGGTGTGATCTTTCCTCACTGCAGCCTCTGCCTCCCAGGTTCAAGCGATTCTCCTGCCTCAGCCTCCTGAGTAGCTGGGACTACAGCTACCTTTTGTAGAATATCAATGGAACCTAGCAACAGCCGTCCAATCCCATGGTCCTTAGAGATATCATTTTCCCACACTTCTCAAACACCTAACACCACGCACCAGCTAGTGCCCTACCTTGCCCAGGTATCCCATCGCGGCACACCTGAAAAGTTTGCTAAAATTATGACTGTCCATGTCCGTTGAGGTTTGCTGTCTTTTCTTGGTCTCTCCATCTGGGCCTTTTATGTTTTTGGCAGGTTCTGTTATCTGATGTCCTACTTTCACGGCAACCTCTGCTCTAATTTGCTGAGCATAATCAGCCCAGGTCTCACCTCCTTTTCCCACCATATTGTCCCTTAAATCTCTGCTTTAAGCTCTTAGTTTATAGAGGCTACCACTCTATTACATTAACAAAATCTATGACTGTATACTTGGCCCGGGTGTTTGTTCCATCACAATCTCTTTCTGGGGCTATTTACTGTCCCCCTTTTTTCTTGGTTTAACATTGTGTTGATCTGTGTTGGGTACATTTTTTCATTTTTGTGGAAATTCCTGAGTCAATTCCTTCCTAAACAAGCCATTTATATGGGTGTGGGTAGGGAATATCCCGAGATCCTGGTCAAGAGTAGCAGAAATTCTTAGACACAGGGAGGATGTGTGTAGAATCTGTTCTTTTAGCCTTTATTTCACTCCATCAGCAGCTGCAAAGATGTTTACAGTTTCTTTCCTTTACTTACCTCAGTCACAGTCCGCTTCCTGCAAAAGTGTGATTCCTCATCCCCCAGATCAGTGCCTCTTCTGCTTCTCCTGCATTGCAAATGCAGCAAGGAGCACACCCCATTTCTATTGGTCCAAGCAAGGGAATGTTGACTTTGCTCATCTACGTAAGCCTCTTACTGTGCAGGGCTGTGCTATTCTGGTGCCTGAGGTATTCAGCACAGGGAGTGTTATCCTGTCCTGTTTTTCTTTGCCTGCATATGGCAGACATTTCCTGTAGTCTAGAGTCAGACACGTATTCTGGTTAAAGACCGAGTCTGCGCTTCTGTTTCTCATCCATCTGTGGCTTCAGGTGATATCTAAGATGACAAAGAGCAGTGCCAACTCAACTTTTCCCTTTTAAAACTCCAGGGCTTGCTAAACCCTGGTAGTAAATAGAATTCTTAGTCAAAGCCAAATAGAATTCTTAATTAATAAACTATGATACAGATCTAGGATGAGTTTCTAAGAAACTAGACTCAGAAATTCCAAGATGGAATTCAAACATTTTAGGGAGTCATCCCAAATTTCCAGGTCTTACCTGAATGTTGTTAGAAATAAAAATGCTATCTTAGACTTGCAAATATGTTTCCCTGTATAGAGACGGTGTGTCACAGTGAGTTGGGACTCTGCTCATGTTTCTCTAGGAGAGCAAGGTGTGGAATTTCAGAGGACGGCTTTGGAACCTGGGAACTCTGGGTCCAGGTATTTACGACCTTGGGGAAATAGCTTCAAGCTGCCAAATGGAGATGATCACAGCTACCATGTAAAGCCTATAGGAGGATTACATTGGCTCAAATATGTAAATCACTCTTCCCAGAGCCTGGTGCATAGGAAGTACTTGTTAAACAAAATTATTGTCAGAGTGGGAAGAATGGCAGAGTTCCAATGGGACTGGGGAGACTAAACAGTACTGTGCCAGAGATACGCCTGGTGGGAGCATCGCCGTCCTGCTCATTATTTAAATCATCTTCCCCTCATGAAGCAGCTTAAGATACTAAAAAGCACACTAACCCCAGTCAGGCAAACCTGGGTCCTCATCACAGTTCAGTTACTCACTGGTTGTCTGACTTCAGCAAACTCCCTAACCTCTCTGAGGATCAGTTTCCAGGTCTGAAAAATGTGCATAACAGCACTGGTCCTGTTGAGTCATTGGGAACGCGTGAGGAGGATTTACATTAAAACCCCTGGCACACGGTTGGCAGTAGTTCTCCCCGACTCTCCTAGGAATGTTTTTCCTCTGTGCTGAGCTGTTGTCGCTGCTCTTTGCAACACTTTTGCTCCACGGAGGGGGAGGATGTAACTTGAAAGGGTTACTAATCCCTCGAAACCCTCAGATCACAGATAAACTCATTTCCCGATCATGCCACGTAAGCCAATGATCTGGCTTTGATAACCTGATCACACGTTGGGGACCACATTAAGGTTGCCACTCAAAGCTGTACTCCTGTTCAAAGTGTTGGAGCAAGGTTTGCTGTTCTGCCCCTGTTCTCTGGGGATAGCACTAAAGGGCACAATGGAAAGGATAACAGTGCCCCAAGGAGACATCACTCACAGGTGAAGCTCTTGGCCTCACTGGCCAAAGAGTGGGAACCTCCCAGCTGGAAAAGGATAAAAACAGTTTATCATTTTATTGAGCATTTTAGGTGTGTGCATATGTACACTTGGCACTTAAAAAATATCCACATGAGACCAGGTGCAGGCTTATGCCTGTAACCTCAACACTTTGGGAGGCTGACGTGGTGGATGACTTGGGCTCAGGAGATCAAGAACAGCCTAGGCAATATGGCAAAACCCCCTCTCTACAAAAAAATACAAAAGAACTAGCCGGGCACGGTGGTGCACGCCTGTAGCTCCACCTACTCGGGAAGCTGAGACGGGAGGATTGTGTGAGCCTGGGAGTTCCGGGCTGCAGTGAGCAGTGGTTGTGCCACTGCACTCCAGCCTGGGAGACAGAGAGTCCCTGTCTCAAAAATATATCAAATTAAAAAATATCCATATGAAAGTCATAAATTGCACACAAAATTATATTTTTAAAAAAGTAAATTTCTTATTGAAAAGATTAGTTTTCAACTGATCACTGCAATTAAAAAATGCATGAAAATCTTGTCAAACAAGCAGAACAGGCACCAGTTAGGTGGAAGATGAATTAAAATTTAAAAAAGATTTCAGAAAATTCTATGTACTTTAAAAGTTGATAATCTCCTTCGTTATATTTTTACTTTTATTTTTCTCTTTTTTGAGATAGAGTCTCACTCTGTAGCCCAGGCTGGAGTACAGTGGTGAGATCTCAGCTTACTGCAACCTCTGCCTCCCAGGTTTGAGCGAGTCTCCTGCCTCAGCCTCCCAAGTAGCTGGGATTATAAGTGCCAGCCACCATGCCCGGCTAATTTTTGTATTTTTAGGAGAGACGGGGTTCTACCATGTTGGCCAGGCTGGTGTCGAACTCCTGACCTCAAGTAATCCATCTGCCTCAGCTTCCCAAAGTGCTGGGATTACAAACGTGAGCCACTGCCAGCCTTCTTTCATTATTTTTATTATGAAAGCAATGTAAGCATATTACTCGGAGATAAAAAAATGCAAACAAGCAAAAAAATTTAAATGAAAAATCCTTATAATCTCTATCTGGATTCAACCATATCGGCAAATATCTTATAGATACTTTGTATATATTTATATATTTTTAAAACAAAAATGGGATCCTTCCATGTAAATTATTTGTCTCTCAACATAATTGAATTTCCCTAAGTTGTTATTGTTCGCTAGTTTGTTCCTACGTTTTTGCTATTAGAAACCTTACAGAGCAGGAATAACTGTAGAGAATGATTTAAAAAGACAAATATAGTGAAAAACACTTAAACATTTCTGAAATGGGCCAGGCGTGGCGGCTCATACCTGTAATCCCAGCACTTTGGGAGGCCGAGGCGAACCGATCACTTGAGGTCAGGAGTTTGAGACCAGCCTGGCCAACATGGTAAAACACTGTCTCCACCAAAACTACAAAAATTAGCCAGGTGTCGTGGCAGGCATCTGTAGTCCCACCTACTCAGGAGGCTGAGGTAGGAGAATTGCTTGAACCCGGGAGGTGGAGGTTGCAGTGAGCCCAGATGAGGCCATTGCACTCCAGGCTGGGCAACAAGAGCGAGACTCCGTCTCAAAAAAAAAAAAAAAAAGAAAGAAAAATTTCTGAAATGGATGAAGGTGCTTAGAGATATACACGCCTGTAATCCCAGCACTTTGGGAGGCCGAGGTGGGCGGATCACCGGAGGTCAGGAGTTCGAGACCAGCCTGGCCAACACGGTGAAACCCCCGTCTCTACTAAAAATGCAAAAAAATTAGCCGGTGTTGTGGCGGGCGTCTGTAGTCTCAGCTACTTGAGAGGGAGGCTGAGGTAGGAGAATGACGTGAACCCGGGAGGCGGAACTTGCAGTGAGCCGAGATCGCCCCACTGCACTCCAGCCTGGGCCAGAGCAAGACTCCGTCTGAAAAAAAAAAAATTAGCCGGGCATGGTGGCGGGCACCTGTAATCCCAGCTACTTAGGAAGCTGAGGCAGGAGAATCGCTTGAACCCAGGAGACGGAGATTGCAGTGAGCCGAGATTGCGCCACTGCACTCCAGCCTGGGCGACAAGAGCAAGACTCCGTCTCAAAAAAAAAAAAAAAAAAAGATATAAAAAAGGAGACAAAAATCATTCTCCACGGTGCACCGAAAGCATATCTACACACAGAATCCTTGGGAATACTAATTTTTTATCAAAATATAATCTGATCAAATTGTCTTAACTGGCTTATCTTCCCTCCAGGGCCTGCACCTGTTTCTTTTCCCTGTTTCGGGGTCTCCTCGGCTCCATCCATGCTGCATACTGTAGCGTTTCACCCAGCCTTTCCTGCTAGCCCGAACACCACCCTTATCTTCTTTCTTCCTGGAACAGCTGCCCTGCTAATTCCCTTTCCATGAATTCTACCATGTGCTGCCTGCCTGCCTGCCTGCCTCCCGCCAGGCGCTGAGCACAGCTGGAGATCACACGACTTGTTTACACAGGTATCACTACCTATGTTTGCTCTGCAGCCTCGAGGGGGCGCCCCAGGGCCTCTGTCTTGTCCCTCTTCTAAAACTCCACCGTTGTGTGTGTGCTTCCTGGTAGTTGCGTGGCCTGGGTTCTGTTCCTCCATTGGGTTAAGCTTTGGATTCTCAGTGCATAAAAGAAAGATATTTGTTACTGTTGACAGAAAATGCAGGCAAGCATGAGACTGCTCACGTGCTAGGAAATGAAGTAAGGCAGCTTTCCTTCTGGAAGTTAAACTAGAAAATTCCTAAATGGTCTGTAAACCAAAAAGTTACTTGTGTATGTATGATGAAATGATTTGGGAACAAATGCACAAATTTTCAACCAAAAAGGGAGGAAGGAGTGGTCTCAGACTGCAGAGTGGAGACGCCAAGCAGATTAGGGAGTACGGGTAGACAGCAGATTCAACCTGGAGGAAGCCCTGCAGTTCTGGGCCTCCTAATCAGGGCCTTTGCACACCCACCCGTGCTTTGATCAGGGAGTGGGGAGAGACCCAGTCTAGATAATTTGTATCTTTGCTCTTCTTCCTTTTTCTGTTTACACACTATTACTTTCTGCTTCTTTTATTGACCAAGTACTTCCTTCTGCTTTTCACATTTTTATTTTATTTCCAGTTTCTTGCACAAGGGCTTAATTCACTTAGTTTATTCCAAGTTTTTAGTTGATACAAAAACTTAAAACCATAAATTTTCCTCTTAGTACTATCTGAGCTAAATCCCATGAGTATGTCGTTTTCATACTTTTCTAGATATTATGTTATTTTGATTTTGTTTTCCTTTTTGGTCCAAGTGTTATTTAAGCATTTAAAAATTTTTAAGGGGTAGGCATGTTTATTTTCTGTTTTTTTTCATTAATTTCTACTTTTATTGAATTGCTGCAGATAATATTACCCATATGATTCTACTTATTGGACTATATTAAGATTTTTCTCTGTGGTCTAAAATAGGACTAATTGCTGTGAATATTCCTTAGACACTGGAAAAGATGTTATGCCTATTTAGGGGACAGCGTTTGATATCTATCATAGGAATTGTATTTTTAGTTCTTCTCAATCCTCATTTACTTTTTGTACCCTTAGTCTGGCAAGGAGTGTGCCAATTATTTCTGCCTATTCATTCACTCTTACAGTGTTTGCTATGAATAATGAGATTATGTGATTTGGTGCAAAGATTTTCCTACTTTTCCTATTTTTTTCTTGATTGTGAATTGTGCTCCTCAACATTATAAAATGCCCTTCTTACTCTTACTTAATGCTTTTTGCCCTGAAATCAACATTTGAGTAAGTTGTTTGTGATTCCTGATTTTTTAAATTTTTTTTTGCATTTTCCTGGTATATCTTTTCCAATCTTGTATTTTTCAAACTCAGAATAACTTTAGCAATTTCGTGTCTACAATACTGAGTTGCATGATGGTTTGAGCTCCAATCTGAGGTTGTAGTTTTTTAATAGGTAAGCTTAGGTCTATATTTCTTCTTGTGAGACATTTGGTCTTGTTCTGTCATATAGTTTGGTTATGCTTTCTGTTTTGTAACTTTTTCAAATGTTTCCCTATATTGGTTTGTTTTGCTGTGGTTGCGTGTGTGTGTGTGTGTGTGTGCATGTATGTGTGGATTATTTGAAAACTTTGTAGTTTTGTTCTGGGTTACCCTCAGAATTATACCATCCCATGACGTCTTTAATCCTCTCTTTCTTTACATTGTCTTTTGTCTCTCCACTATATTTCTTTTTTCCTCCATTTCCCGTTTTCTTAATCACTGGATTTTAATGGATTATAGTAACTTTCTTGGTATATTCCTTCAGACTAAGACGTCTGCTTAAATCTCTACTATTTGATTTATCGGCTTGAACCCTATTTGACACCCAATTACAGATGTAAAAATCATATTAACCCGAAGTCCCACGTTCCCTTCCCCTCCCTACTTCTGTCAGCGATGTCGTTTTTAAAGACCGAGGCTTTATAGCATTGACATTCTTTTCTGTACCCCTAATCGCGGCATCTGTTTCCTTAATCTTACGCTTAATCCCGTGCTCCTTGCCATCCTTTTGCAGCATGTCGCCTCTGCAGACTTATTTTCAACTTTTTGCTTATATAGGAGTGGTTTTGAATGAATGAGAGCGAGGGGCCTGGAGGGACTTCGCCCACCTCCCCATCAGAAAGCCCGGCCTCGGACCACTTCTCCTCCTCACCATCTGGGGGCGCTGCCGCGCTCCCCAAACCTTGTGGAATTTCGAAAATGTGCGCCAGGGCGACACCTCTTGATGGTAGAAGAAGACGCCGGCGGAGGGGAGCGTGCAGTGCGGTCCTCCCGCCGGCAGGGGGCAGTGCGGCAAGGCGCCGTCGGCGCAGGCGCAGAGGCCGAAGCAGGCGCAGGCGCAGGCGCGGCGCAGGCGCGGGCGCGCTCTCCCGGCAGCCCGCGCTCCCTGACCCCGCGCCGCAGAGCGCCCTGAGGACTCAGCGGAGGGTGGGCGCCGCCGAGGCCTCGTGCCGCCGGCGGGTTTCCGCGGAGTGCCGCCCGGCTCCGCGCTGCCGCCGCCGCGGCCCATGGGCAGAGTCGGCCGGGCGGGCCAGGTAAGTCGCACCCCGGCGGCCCCGGGTGGGCGGCCTGGCGGGACCTGAGGCGGGCGCGCCTTCCCGGGAGGCGCCGGACGCAAGGCCGCGGCTTTAGGCCTGTCGCGAGGGGCGGGGGCCGGGCCAGCGCAGCCCGAGCCACCGGGGGCGTCCGTCCCCGCGGCGGGCCCTGGTCTCCCCGCGCGGCTGCAGCCCGGGACCCTCCGCCCGCCGCCGCCTCCGGTGACCCGGGCCCTGACCTTCTCCCTCTTCCACTCCTCCGCCTCCTGTCTGCCTCTGGCTCTTTGGTACTGAAGAGCGTTTCTCCTTCGCCTCGTGGACCACATCCTGACGAAGTTGTCCGGTCACTAGACCCCAGTAGCCCGGAGCGTGTCCCGCCTGACCCCGCACACTTGCCCCTCTCCGGGGCTCGGAGAAAGAAGCCGGTTCCTCCCCGGGTCTCAGAACTGGGAGTGCAGGCGTCGTTTCCCAGACTCCAGAGCTCCCTAGGACAGGAATGCAGCCCTGACCCCGGCGTCGCCTCCGCTCGTGCTGTTTGAGCGGTGTTTCCGCGCTCACGTCCGACCCCAAGCAGTCTTTGAGCTTCACCTTTTGCCCAGAGGATGTGTAATGATCGGAGAATGCGGGTGGAATGAGGTTCTGCCCCTGCTTGCGGGAGTTTGGTTTCTAGGACAGCAGGCGTGAAAACCCAGGCCCGGGTTGATCTGAGAGACGCAAGTAGGGTCTGAAAGGACCTCTCTTGGGAGAGGAGGTGATGCTTATGTTGAGTCTCGAAGGTACTTTGTTAGATGTGAGAGGTGGGAAAAAAGGCTCCCGGCGGTAAGTGCGAAAGTAGCAGAAGTGAAGCCCGGTAGTGCGTCCTGGAAACTGCAGGTAAGGCAGAGAGAAAGGTTTGAGGAGCGGGTGATGCTGTGTTTCGAGGAGTAGTCACGTCAGAACATGGAGGTTTCTTGAGAAGCAGTGAAGGAGCGCCATTGAGGGTCCTTATTTTGCTAGAGCCAGGCATATGGATGGGAAATAGGATATTCTAGATAAGGGCAAGATTCGCATATACTCAAGATGAGCACTGGCTCCCCGCAGCAGATGGAGTTTTTAAAAGGATGGAACTCAGTTTCCACATTTTTAGTTGATAAAGGCTGCGGATATTTTGATCGTAATGACGGCTTTTAGGGAATATGGGGTAACAGTTCAGTGAGCTAAACGAGAGGGCTTTTAGTTAGTTAAGCAAGGTGCTGCATGCAGTCCAGTTTCTAACAGCAGGTTGTGCGATTGTGGAACTCTGCGGAACCAAAGACAGCGTTTCTGGAGGCTCTTGAGAGGATTGTTGTACATTCCCAAATGCAACTTTATTTAAAGTGGATTTCTTTTTACCTGGTTTGCTTTAAATTACCTTCCCATTCTCCCCTGCATATGAATTTTTCAGACCTCCCCCCAGCAGGGAACAGATGATCCCAGGCTAGTCATCTCTCAAACCTTTCGTAATAGTCAATAGTGAAGGAAGTTCTGTTTATTCGCCTAAATTACAGGTGACTCTACTCGACTCTTTGCATTTTGGTAACAGCAGAGTGAGATTGAACGGAAAGATTAAATTGACAAGGGTGTCAGATGGAGGTATGGGAAAAAAAATTTTTTTTAGTTCTTTAGAAAGTCATGGTAGATGTTATACTTGAAGTAGATGCTTTTTTAGCTCTATTTTTTGCGGACACCAAAGTGCACCATCCCTTCCGTTTCCCCTCCTGTTCATTTTTGTGTATATTTGCCATGTTTTTTTTTTTCTCCTGAGACAGAGTCTCACTCTGTGGTCCAGGCTGGAGTGCAGCTGTGCAAGTTGGCTCGCTGCAACCTCCGCTTCCTGGGCTCAAATGGTTCTCCTGCCTCAGTCTCCTGAGTGGGATTACAGGCGCTTGCCACCATGCCCGGCCAATTTTTGTATTTTCAGTAGAGACGGGGTTTCACCATGTTGGCCAGACTGGTCTGGAACTCCTGATCTCAGGTGGTCCTCCTGCCTCGGCCTCCCAGAGTGCTAGGATTACAGGCGTGAGCCACTGGGCCCAGTCTTGCCATATTCTTTAGGCTTCAAAGAGGCATGCTTTGTTTTATGATGCATGAATAGCTATTTAGTGATAGAAATATTTCTTCCTAACAAGCCTGCCTCTTTAGGTGCTCGGAACTCAGACCTCGACTCTTTATTGGTTGTGTGGTGGTGGTAGTTTTTCTCTCCTTAATTGTGGTTTACAGTTTAAATTTTATGCTACTTATAAGTTATGTGCTTAAAAAGCAGATCTGCAGATCTCACTGTTTCATAATAATGTGATTTAAATAGGTGCATTAACATTTTTCATCCTTTCACTAACACATTTAAAAAATATTAATAGAGCCACTTACAGTGTTCCAGCATGGTGCTAAGCTAGCGATACAAAGCTGAAGATAGAAAACACCCCTGCCCTTAGGGGGCTTACACTGCAGGAAGAAACAGGTGTGTGAAACAGTAGGCAGCACAGCTTGCCAAGGTTGCTGTGATCTGAGTATGCTTGAGGAAACCAATTGGAGGGAGTTGGTTTTATGTGGGGGCAATAGTCACTAAAGGCTTCTGAGATGCACTTCAAAGATAAGTAGGTGGGGTGCTTCTGAGAAGACTCTTCCATGTTCTTTTCCCTGCCAGTTGCACATGTTTTAAAAAAAATACTTTCCAGCTTGGGTGGAATCTTGAAAACTCACCATTCTTCCTTCTGGCAGAACCATGTTTGTTATGTTTCTTGAGAGAAAATGTAGCATATATGAAACGTGGGTTGCTCAAAGCGTAGTGTTGCCACAAAAAGGAAGGAAATAGCAAATATTTTAAAATTATAAAACCCAGCAATTTGTATTTACTTTTGATCCTGGCTTCTTGTGGTATATCCAATTGTTAGAAAGTACAGCTTTTTGTTACCTGGCAGCAGACCTAATGAAATAAATGTGTTATGTTGTCTAAGTAATATGTCAACGTTAATTAGAGTAAGTTTGGGTCTTGGCAGTCTTATTAATGCACTTACTACATTTCAGTAGTTGCGGTGGGGAGAATTAACTATTGTATATTCATAAATGCTTAATACAGCTAAAATAAGGAATACACACTTTTTAAGGAATAGATTAACTAAAACTGTAAATAAAATTACGTAACAGGAGGAAAGCAAGGAAATAATGAGAACAGGATTCCAGGGAAATTACATGAATGGGTTGGGGGAGCAGTGTGGTTGAGTGTGGTTTCTGAGTCTAACTCCTGTCTTGTTTTGGGCGGTGAAATCACAGGTGCTTGCAGCATTATAATAATTAAACAAAAGAAGGTAATACGTATGTGGATGGATGAGAGTGTGTTGTTGCTATGATTAATCCCATTCTGTGAACTTAAAGTTCAGTGAAAATGAGAAAAACAAAGAAAGCACTTTTGCATTTGCTGTGAGGCAGAGATTTGATTTTATAAGCTCAGTGTTAAGAAAACTAGCAGATGCTGGTGAGATGACATCAGTTTCTAATATTTAAAGCGTTTTGCAGGTTTCAGAAGAGAAATGAGGACCTTTAAATGAACATGAGATTTGCTGCCTAATGGTTTCTGAAACTTTTGCACAATGCAGCAAATCAACTGGAATTGTCAGTCAGCCATCTTAAATGGCGTGGAATCAGAGGAGGTGTGTGGTCTCATAAAACCTCATTAATTCACTTTTGAATTTTTTGCTTAATATTGAATCTGTTGATGGAAGAACTGTTGGCAGCTGAGATCTAGTACACTGCTTGATTTTTAACCTCAAAGTTTAGAGAGCTCTTTCCGTCAGAGTTGACTCTTCTGGGGAGGGTGAGGAGTGTTGCCTCCCTCCCTGGGGTTTACCTCCTTCCCTTATTCCCCAGTGCTTCCTCTTTGCCTGTTTCTTTAAAAAAAATTTTTTCTGTGTGGTGAAACATACATCCAATTACCATTTTAACACATTTTTATATTTTATCTTTTATTTTATTTTATTTTTTTGAGACAGAGTCTCGCCCTGTCTTCCAGGCTGGAGTGCAGTGGTGCGATCTCGGCTCACTGCAACCTCTGCCTCCCGGGTTCAAGCGATTCTCCTATCTCAGCCTCCCAAGTAGCTGGGACAGGACTACAGGCATGCACCACCACACCCGGCTAGTTTTGTATTTTTAATAGAGATGAGGTTTCACCATGTTAGCCAGGCTGGTCTCAAACTCCTGACCTCAAGTGATCCGCCTGCCTTGGCCTCCCAAAGTGCTGGGATTACAGGCGTGAGCCACCACACCCAGCCCATTATTAGTATTTTAATAAAGCTTATTAAATGCCTGCTCTATGACGGAAATTGTAGATGCAAAAATAAATAAATGAGCCTTTCCCCTCGAAGTTTAGTGGGCATTTGGTTAACCCATTTCTGGTGACACCAGCGTATTCATAAACACTTTTGGTAAAGTTCTCAAGTTATAAAGAGAAATGGATTGAGTATCCCTTACCCAAAATGCTTGGACCAGAAGTGTTTCAAATTTCGAGTATTTTTAGATTTTCAGAATGCCTACATATACATAGTGAGATATCTTGGGGATGGGACCCATGTCTAAACCCAAAATTCATTTATGCCTCATATATACTTTCTACAGATAGCCTGAATATGCAATATATGTAATACTTTTAATAATTTTGTGCATGCAAAAAGATTTCACTGCGTTTTTGACTGTGACCCATCACATGAAGTCAAGTGTAGATTTTTTTTTTTTTTGAGATGGAGTCTCACTCTGTCACCCAGGCTAGAGTGCAGTAGCGCGATCTTGGCTCACCACAAGCTCCACCTTCCGGGTTCACGCCATTCTCCCGCCTCAGCCTCCCCAGTAGCTGGGCCTACAGGCGCCCGCCACCATGCCCGGTTAATTTAGTTTTTGTATTTTTAGTAGAGACCGGGTTTCACTGTCTTAGCCAGGATGGTCTCCATCTCCAGACCTTATGATCTGCCCGCCTCGGCCTCCCAAAGTGCTGGGATTACAGGTACGAGACACCACACCCGGCCTGGTGTGGAATTTTCTACTTTGGGGTCATGTTGTTGCTCAGATTCGAAGGATTTCACATTTTCATATTGGAGATAGTCTGTATTGAGAAAAGCGAATATCTAAAGTAGAGTTTAGTTTGAGTTGCAAACAAATTTTGATTTATCTGTTTTGTGATTTTTCAGAAAGTCACATTGTTTATTTCTCAGAATGTATTAGTATTCCCCCTCCATTTTAAGAATAAAGAAGGAACAGAAGAACCCGTAGTTCAGTAGGCTTGATTTGGTGACCAGTTGGATGAAGAGGACTCAAAAGATTAAGTTAGATGAAAGGTGCATGGTCATTTCTGAAGAAGTGTTTTTGGGAGCCACAATGCTAAGCTGGACACTCAGCATTGTTTTTCTTTATTGTTGCTGTTTGAGTATTTTTGGATTAAAATTTAAGGATATGTATGTAGATGAGAACAATGAGTTTTGAGTTCTGGGTAAGCTGGAAGAAAAGTGTACAAAAACCTCAAAAGCTATTTGGCGTGGTGTTCTTCCTTCTGGCCAGTGATTGTTGGCCAGAAATTTCTAATTGAGAGGGCTTTGCAAATGGAGTATAAACTGCAGTTTGGCCTCATTTCCTATTTAGCTGTGGATTGGATATTGATCTTAGTCTGAGGATAGAGCCGTGAACAAAACAAACTGGATCTAGGTTTTCTTGGAGTTCAGAGTTCTTAAACTAGGCTCTGAAGTGGACATCAGGAGATTCCCTCTAAGACCTTGAGGACATGGTTATATTTCAGCCATATTTGTTAAAGAATGGGGTTCATTATTTTTTCCTGATTTAGCCTCAGTGCTTCAGGCCTATGTCACGAGACGTCATCCCCAAGTTCCTGAGAAAGTGCAGTTTGGCAATGAAGATGTCAGGAGGAGAGCCTGTCTGCATCCCAGCATACCTTCATTCTTTTTTTTGGTGGGGGGTGGGGGGAGGTGGCGGAGTCTCCATCTGTCGCCCAGGCTGGAGTGCAGTGGTGTGATCTTGGCTTACTGCAACATCTGCCTCCCAGATTCAGGCGATTGTCGTGCTTCAGCCTCCCGAGTAGCTGGGATTACAGTCGTCCACCACCATGCCCAGCTAATTTTTGTATTTTTAATAGAGACGGTTTCACCATGTTGGCCAGGCTGATCTGGAACTCCTGACCTCAAGTGATCCGCCCTCCTATGCCTGCCAAAGTGCTGGGATTACAGGTGTGAGCCACCGCAGCTGCCATCCCTTCATTCTTACGTGATTCGTTTGAGCAGTCAGCCATCGATACCCCTGGACAGTCTGCTTTCCCTGCTTCTGTACGGCCTTGGGGGGCCTTTCATTTAAAAATCAAAATGGAGAGGTTTTAATTAATCGGAGGGTTCACGTATGAAGGAAAAAGGAGAGGTTTTAATTAATCGGAGGGTTCATCTATGAAGGAATGGAAGAAACTGAAAAGTGGTACCAGTTTTCCGGGTGCTGACTTCAGCCAGGGAGTTCCTGTACTTAAGACCAGGGCAGTAGTTCTGAGGGAACAGAAGTTGGTGTGCACTCCGTCCCTCACTCCAAACAGTGTGGTACCAACATCAGCTAAGGTGTTGGTGTGGCAGGGTCTTAGAATCCTGGTAATGGAGGAGCTGAGAAGTAAGAGTACCTTCAAGAGAAATGCTTGCCGAGTCAGACCTAAGGAGGAGATGTGTTAAATATTTTCCTTGTCTTCTGAGCCACAGAGCACAAGCAAATTAGGCTTTTCGATAACACTGTTTCCATGGGAAAATGCTTTATGGGCCCCCTGGGAACTGACAGACTTTGGGAATTTGTCCATAAATTGGGAATTACTGTGCTAAGCATTTGCTTGCAACTTGTGGGTTTCTGTTTAAATTATGTTCTCTTTCTGTCTGTGAGATTGATTTCTTATTTGAAGAAGTAAGCATGTTGGTGGGTTTCAGAATGTTGAGTTTTTTTTTAAAGTGGCAGTTGGGGTTCACTGGTGAGGGCTCTGGAGTTGGCCTGGCTGGGTTGGAAGGGGCTTCCACTGTGGCCTTGGGCAGATTGATTCCCTAAACCCCAGCATCCATGTCTGTACAGTGCTGGGCTTTCATGGGACCTGCTGCCGATGCTGCATTGCATGTCATGCTTTGTGCCTGCTGACTCGATTTTTGTTTTCACGTATTCCTCTGTTCTGCACGGAAGCTGTATGTTGCTTGTTCACATGCATATTGTTGATTGTCTTTGTAATCGCTATCATTAAAGATGACAAGTTTCCACTTGGTGGGATATGAGGAAGTCATAATATTTAAGATATAACCAGCCCCCCCCTTGATAATCGTAATTGACAAAATCACATCTAAGAGGTCATTTCTGTCACTTTTTTCCCTAGGAGTATATTTAAATTTTTTCTTTATGAAAGGGTAGCTAATTGTGCTAAATCAACCTGGTAATTTGTGTTTTGTAAGGCTTCTACTTTTTGGCACTGACATGAATAGAATTTTTTTAAAATTGGATATATGTAACTAATAATGTCCCAATTCTTACCTCATTATGTGCCCTAGCATTGAAGGATTTCACTCATGGATCACCTGACTGCATGGTCTTATAGATGGAAAAATGAATTCTAGAGGCTTATTTTAAAAATAATACATGGCGTAGCTTCATGTATCAGGAAGAACCCTACATTAATAGTACCAGGAGCCTTGGCCTCTGTTGCTGAAAGGTCCTGGACCTTTTACCTCTAAAATTTCATGATATTTATTTTAACATGAAAAGCCTTTATTGAATTGTGCATTCTTTAATCCCAACCCCTTTTGCCTTTCAGCATTAAACTGAAGAAAAGATGTCCCTGTACGATGACCTAGGAGTGGAGACCAGTGACTCAAAAACAGAAGGCTGGTCCAAAAACTTCAAACTTCTGCAGTCTCAGCTTCAGGTGAAGAAAGCAGCTCTCACTCAGGCAAAGGTAAAAACAAGCCCAGAGCAGGAGAGCAGAGGCCTCCAGAGTGGGTTCCTCATTAGGATGACAAGGAATTTGGTTTCAGCTTGCTCTTCTGCCTTTGTATTGGGTAAATGGTGTTAAACATTTGTAGGGGGAGAGGAATGAGGAGTTTAAGGCCGCTTTGCTGCTCCTGGCTCCTGGGAATAGGAACATTTCATGGGACAGGAATGAAGAAAAACAGTACTCTGCGGGGTTGGGCGCCGTGGCTCACGCCTGTAATCCCAGCACTTTGGGAGGCCAAGGCAGGCAGATCATGAGGTCAGGAGATGGGAGACCGTCCTGGCTGACACGGTGAAACCCCGTCTCTACAAAAAGTACAAAAAATTAGCTGGGCATGGTGGGTGGGTGCCTGCAGTCAGCTGCTCGGGAGGCTGAGGCAGGAGAATGGCCTGAACCCGGGAGGCAGAGATTGTGCCACTGCAGTCCAGCCTGAGTGACACAGCAAGCCTCCGTCTCAAAAAAAAAAAAAAAAAAAAAAAAAACCGGTACTCTGAACCAGCAGTGACACTGGTTTTCAAACTTAAGTAGTGGAGGTCTAAGATTGAGTGAGAACTTGTTTAAGGTGCTGATTTTGTAGCCATACTCCTAATATTCTGGTAAACTCGAGTTTAAACTGGAGCCCCAGGAGTGGGCATTTTTAAGTAGCATTCCTACTGGTTTGTTGGAGGTAGTTTGGAAGCAGCACTTTGGGAAGAAGCTCCACAGAATACCTAAGCTGCTGGGTGTGACTTATTGAGGGCTGGGGTTGGTTGTGAAGGCGTCAGGCATACGTACTCTGGATGCTAATTGCTTTTGTTTCTGTTGTGTACATGTTGGGTATTGGCAATGTCCTTGAAATAACTCAACATGTAAAATATTAAAAACATAGTTGTCGACTGGATATTTGCCATTAAAATGTAGGCATGAGAATGGTATGATTTGTTTACTATTTTAGAGGTCTTTATGCTCTAGAGTTTGCATTCGCAATGGAGGCTATATCCCCCCAAACAGCGAATATTGGTCTTTTGGGGGGTGAAAAAATCTTGCTCATATTGTGCACAGTGTTAAAATTTCATGTGTGGGAGAAAATGTATTAAAAGGCTCCTTGTTGGGGAGGCAATAATTAAACTTGAGAAAAAGTACTTTAGAGATACATGCTGAAATATTTACTGATAAGATGATGTCATTTTTGGGATTTACTTCGAACCAATTCAGTACCGGGCAGGGGAGGGAGGGAAGAACAGAACTACCCATGAGTTGGTAATCGTTGAAACTGGATAGCAGAGACTTAAGAATTTATAATCTCTTTAATTTCAGGTTTGAAAATTTCCATAATACACAGGGTTTTTTTTTTTAAAGTTCTACTCATTTTTCTTTTCCCTTTACCACATCAATAGATACTTACATGGAAGTGCTTACATTTGATTGTTCAGTATTATAGAAGTTTTTTTGTCTTTTTTAAATTCATCATTACCAAATTTAGATTTTTTGGATGCCAATATTTTTTGTTTTTTTAAAACAAGTTTTCATTCCAAATGTAAGGAAGGTTAGCAAAACCTCGTTTTTCTCTTTAATTTTTTTAAAAAGTAAATGTTTAAAATCTTTGTAGATTTCGTGTAACTTTTGCTTTGCAGGAAAGATGTGGATGTGAGCCACCGTGCCCCGCCTCATATAGATTTTTAAAACTTGAGGTAGCTTGTGAAGTTATTTCTACTCACTTTCTAAAACTTTTGAGATTACTATGTACAGTTAGTTTTGTGAGGTTTTTTTTTAAGGGCAATGAAAATTGCATTCTCTTAGGCTGTTTAGTTACTCAGAATACTAGATTGGCCTAGCCAAACCTGTAAAAATATTTATTTGGTAGAGAAAATTTGAAGCTGTGGTTTCATTTGTATCTCCATTTGAAAAAATACAGAGTTGTTTCTTGGTGTCCACAGGGGATTGGTTCGAGGATCCCCCCACTGGATACCAAAATCCAAGAGTGCCCAAGTCCCTTATATAAAATGGTATGGAGTTTGCACATAACCAGCACATATCTTCCCATATTTTAAATAATCTCTTGATTGCTTGCAATGCCTAACACAATGTAAATGCTGTGTAAAAAGTTGTTATACCGTATTGGTTTTTTTGTTTGTATTTTTTGTTGTATTGTTTTATGTTCTTAATATTTTCAGCCTGGGGTTAGATATGTGGAACCTGTAGATACAGAGGGCCAACTCTATGTTGAATAGAAAATAATAATAGAAAATACGTGATTCTGACTGAGCACAGTGGCTCGCACCTGTAATCCCAGCGCTTTGGGAGGCCAAGGCGGATGGATCACCTGAGGTCAGGAGTTTGAGACCAGCCTGACCAACATGGTGAAACCCTGTCTCTAATAAAAATACAAATATTAGCCCAGTGTGGTGTCGTGCGCCTGTATTCCCAGCTACTCTGGAGGCTGAGACAAGAGAATTGCTTCACCCTGGGAGGCGGAGGTTGCAGTGAGCCTAGATCGAACCACTGTACTCCAGCCTGGCAACAGAGCAAGACTCCATCTCAAAAAAAAAAGAAAGAAAGAAAGAAAGAAAATATGTGATTCTAATAAATCTCCCTTCCGTTCTTTAAACTTTCATATTTACTTTGTGAGTTGTTAATTGGATTAAATTTTGTTTGCTTAAATTTATAAGGATTGTTATATTCAGGAGAGATGAAGGCTTATTTTGTGCCTTTTATAGTGGTAATGAAAATTTGTAACACTTTGACTTGCAAAAGAGAAAAATTAAACCTTTCTAATCAAAAGATCTAATGGTTACCACCATACCCATGTGATCAACCTTAGCATTGTTGATAGACAGCCTGACTCAGTGTGCCTGCTGTGTGATGCAGGAAGGGGCACACTGCCTCACCTGGGAAGTGTTCTTGCCTAAAAGCTTTACCCTGAATTCTTTAACCTTTAACCTCTAGGTTTCGGGAATTATAAGGAATACAGGAACAAGCTAAACTAAATAGCCAGGTAGTTATTAGACAGATCTAGAACAAACAGCATTTTACAAGATAGTGTCAGAGGAAAAAAAGGAAGAGGAGATGAAGATGATGGTGATGATGATGATGGAGAAGAGGTACTGTTCTCAACCAAGACACTTAAAAAACAAAAGCATTTCAGGAACTTTGGTAGGATCCTGGTTGAACAAAATCAGCTGTTTAAAGGACATTTTGGGGATATCTTGGAGAATCTGAACTGGATGGGAAATGACACGGGAAGTAGTGATTTTTTTAGGGGTGGTGACCTCACATAGGAGAATGTCCACCGTTTCAGGAGATTAGGGTGAAGTGTCGTGATGTCTCCAACTTTCTTTCAAATGATGTAGCAAAAAATACAGGTGTAAGGCCAAGAAAGTATGGTAGAACATTAACTATAATTGAATGTGTAGGAATGATTGTTTTCTTTTAAAAACTTTTTTTTGTAGATTCATAATAAAGGAGGTAGGAAGGACTCTGTATCCTAGTAGGAGGGAACAAAATCCTCATCCCCAAGTATCTTTTGAAAGTGACCCGGTTTACTGTAAACCTTTCACAGAAATGGAGAAAATCTCGTGTTGTTTTGAAAAGCTGAAAGGAAAATAACATATGATTATAGTAATAGATTAAAAGGCTGTTGTTTTAAGATTATAGTTTTCTCATATCTCAAAGGTTTGTTGCAGGGACCAGAAAGAATTTGTTGCAAACAGTGTGAATTTTAATTTGAAACTTCTGTATGTTTTCCTCGTTTTTGATGATTTTAGAGCCAAAGGACGAAACAAAGTACAGTCCTCGCCCCAGTCATTGACCTGAAGCGAGGTGGCTCCTCAGATGACCGGCAAATTGTGGACACTCCGCCACATGTAGCAGCTGGGCTGAAGGTAAGGCCGCACCTGCCTGTGACCTTGATACATTTTCCTGTTTTCCATGTGGCTTATTTTGCATATATGTTACTCTTAACAGATGGTCTCCTTAGTAGGCCTTTGAAACCAAGTCAATATTATTTTCCACTTAATTTTTACTTTTGTTTTGCCAATTTTAAAATTTATCTATTTGAAATAAAATAATTTGTTGTAGAAAAATCAGAAACTAGAGATAGGCAGAAAGAAGAACAAATTACCTTCAGTCATACACTCCAGAAGTGAAGAACTTATATTTTTCCATTCTGTGCCTGCTCCACCTTCTGCTAACTTGCTTTTCTTACTTGTTACGTTGTGACTCTGTGTCAAAAAATACAGGACTGTATGATCACGTTAATGGCTTCACTCTATTCTCTTGTGTAGATGAACTGTAATTCCTTTAATGCTGGATATATGGGTTTCTATTTTTTGCTATCATAACAATGTTAGTACTTACTGATGTATTGTGGATTAAAACAGAGAAAGGAATTTTAAAACCCACTTCCACCCTAACCTTTATGATTCCAGTGATTTTACATATGCTCGAAAACAAACGTGGTCAAGTCTATAAACTGGGTTACTGAGGATGAAGAAGATCTGGAAAAGGATAACTCAAAATCATAGTTAAAACTAGATAAAATGAGGTAAAATGAGTGAATAAACTAGTTAAAATTATACCCACTATTTAAGTGTACGTTTATCTTTCCACAGATGGCATTCAGATAATGACTGTGGTCATTTAAACAACACTGTGAATCGCACAAAACCGCTTGATGGAAAATGACCAAAAGATTAATAATAGTGCTATCAAGACAGTTTCTTAGCAAGGCGTGCTCGTCCTTCCCACCACCTATGGGAAGGGCTGCATCAGGCTGGGGCAGCCCCAAAGGCACACCCCTGCCGGCTTCGTTTCGCGTCACTGTTCTGGGTTGGGCTCCGCCTGCGGCCTGTCCTGCTTGTGTTCTGGGCCAGGCTGTGGCTGCAGCTTACCCTTGAGTTATCCGTTTCTGAGGGGAGCGGGTATTGCTCCTGAGGGCTGGTAGTTCTTCAGGAGGGAAGGCACCCCTTGGTGGAGGTGTTGTTTTGCTGATTCCTAGTCATTGAGCATTTTCCCCCATAAATTTGATACCTAGTTTTTTCCTACTACATCTAATTTAAAAACTGGTTCATCATTTCTTCTCTAATTGTGTATTGGTTCTAGTACCTATATTAGTCTCCTATTTAATGAGTAAGCCTTTTTCCTCCTTGTTACATAGTTTTCACGATCAATTTTTAATTTTATTCTCATTAAGCAAATGCATCATAATTTACACAAGTATTCCCTAACTGTAAAACCACCTAGATTTGCTTTTACGTTGCCTTTATAAATACCACTCTAATTAACATCTTTTTGGGATTTTTATTTTTGAGACAGGGTTTTGCTCTGTCACCACACTGGAGAGCAGTGGCAGTCTTGGCTCACTGCAACCTCCTCCTCCCGGGCTCAAGCGATCCTTCCACCTCAGTCTACTGAGTTGCTAGGACCACAGGCATATGCCATCACGCTTGACTAATTTTCTGTAGAGACAAGGTTTCACCATGTTGTCCAGGCTGGTTTTGAACTCCCGAGCTCAAACGATCCACCTGCCTTGGCCTCCCAAAGTGCTGAGATTATACAGGCATGAGCCTCTGCACCCAGCCCACTAATGAACATCTTTACAGAGATGTTTCTGTGTAATTAGGGTTATTTTCTTGGATTTCCTGAGGTAGCATTAATATAGCCGTTTTTATGGCCGGTCTGTTCTGGCACCAGTTTACTCCCAGCAGTGCACAGTATCACCTCAGGCATATGAGGGTGAATTTTACCCCATCCTCCCTCCTCAGCATTGAGGGTATTAACATTTTAATTTTTTTTAATTGAACAAATCACTTTATTCATTGCAGCATTTAGAAAAGGATGATTGATTTCATTGTTAAGCGTAGTAGGGTTTATACGTAGAAGTTTTTTTCTTTGAAATTTTGAAGTGTCAGAGAATGAACCTTAATATTGACAGTTTGTTCTCTTAGACACGTTGTGATAATTGTGTTAGATAAATTGAGTGGCTGATTGTCAGTTTCTCTCTAAATAATAACTGAAAAGAAATCTTCATGTGCTTTTGTATTTTTTAAATGTCTTTTATAAAATGAATACAAATGCATAACTAACCTTTAGGAGCCCTACATTAAATATCTTTTCCAGTGGTAGGGCCTGGGAGGTGATTATAGTTATTTTCCTAATTGCTCTTATTCATTGGATCATAGCATTTCCTGATATTTCGTCATAAGGAAATGATGAAGTGTTTTCTTCATAGTGCAAAATGTCAGACTCAACCACGAAACAAAGAAACTGTTAGATTTAGGTGTGTTAATATGGCATGTAAGCTGTCTTGTTCTTATCGGTTCTGTGTTCAAGCAGGAAACATGTTTACAAACGACCTTCTTGCCTTTGATACAGTTGGACAGTGTACTTCCTGTAAGAGGTACAGACTGGGCGCTCAAGGACATGAATCCTTGTCGTTTTGGATGTGTGTTTAAATAAAAGGGGACACTAATCCTAACCTGTGCTTGTTTGAGGTGTCTTTGAAAACGAGAAAAGGCATCTTATTGTTACAGCTAATAATGAACAATTATGCTAAGAAAACTAACAGGAGAAAGTGTGGGAAGGTTTAGTAAAATTGGGTCAGGGCTTCCAGCACCACGTGTAGACCGAGGCCAGCCTAGGGTAAAGTTCTGTGTCTACTCAGGTATTTCCTAGTATACTGGCTGTGCTCTGCCTCTCTTGTTTTGCTAATTTCTTTGTCGTGGCTTCTTCTTTTCTTTCAAAGAGTAGACTAGGTTTCTGAATGTATAGATGAGAAAGCACAAACTGTTATCTAAACCCGATTTTAGTGAACCTTAAAAAAAAATATGATGCTGGAAGGGAAATTACATCTCCATGTGTCAAACTCAGTGCCTGAAATGCAGCCTGCCTGGGAAGGGACATGTGTTCAGAGGATTAAAAAGACTGAGAAGATGGTTTCTAAGATCTCCATATATTGTTATCTCCATGTAATCAGAATCTGAAGTTATTCTATTAAAATGATGACTGCAAGAATGATTGTGGTGTTCATGGTTGGTTTATTTTTTAAGTTGTCATAGAGATCTGTAAAAAAAAAGTATTCAGTGCTTTACTATAAATATTCAAATTTTTTACTCAACTAACATTTTAGCTGGTGGTGGCTTATTAAGGAATTCCAGGAAAAATGCCAGAGTATTATAGAGATAGTACTAATCTAAGAGGTGGAATTTTGTGTCCTGTGTCTGCTGCCACCTGATGAGGCGTGTGGCCTTGTCTGGTATTTGTTTTCTTTGTCTGTGAAACAAAGGAGGGGGCTAGATGATGTTCAAGGCCCTTTAAACTCCCATATGCTTTGACCTTAATTTTGTGAGTAAACCGGTAAGATATACAGATGATTTTTACTGCTGTTTTTACCTTTCTCAGGATCCTGTTCCCAGTGGGTTTTCTGCAGGGGAAGTTCTGATTCCCTTAGCTGACGAATATGACCCTATGTTTCCTAATGATTATGAGAAAGTAGTGAAGCGCCAAAGAGAGGAACGACAGAGACAGCGGGAGCTGGAAAGACAAAAGGAAATAGAAGAAAGGGAAAAGTAAGGCTTCCTTCGGATTTGGGAATGTTTTACAGTTGAAATGTTCATTAAAATGTTAATGAGTGGACTTAGCTGCTGTCTGTAAGGCTGAAGTTAATTTTCATGGGTGATCTGATCAGTCACTACAAGGAATCAAACTGTTTTATGATTTGTACCTGTTACATCTCAGAATGTAGACTTCACCTATAGACTGAAGATCTAAAGTGTATATTTTGAGGGAGTTGTTAGAAAAATAACTTATAAACCTGATGTTGACAATTTTTTTTCTGTGCTGGTACGCTGCTATGGGTTGACTATCCCTAATTCAAAAATCCGACATTTGAAACCCTCCAAAATCTTTGGAATGCCAACATGCCACTCAAAGGAAATGTGCATTGGGGGATTTTGGCTTAGAGATGCTGAACCGGTAATTGTAATGCAAATATTCCAAAATTCAAAACACTTCTGGTCCCAGGCATTTGGAATAAGGGTTTCTCAACTTGTAAAATCACAGCTATTTAAAGTACTTAAAATACTCTTCTTAACTTTACTGTTTTTGAGCCAGGTGGAATTTTTTAAAATTCATATGCAGCTTTTATTTATGTTTTTGCAAAGTACGAGTAGTAGAATGTATTTGTAGTTCTTCTTTTTAAAAATATTTAGTATTAATTGTCAAATAGTTAACATGTATTAAATATTAATGTACTGTCCCATTTTTTGAATCATTTCATGAGTGAAAGTGTTATAGACTGTTGAAATGATTAAACTATTACTATGTTGATAGGCTTTAACATTGGAAAAGGTCAATGTCAAGGAATCTTTTTTTTCTTGCTGGTTACTCTCATGTAGTTATTGGTTCAGTTTATCTCTTGAATTTTTCTCCCTTTTCATACTTTATCTACTTTAATCTTTTACCAGTTATGCTTCCTACCCCCGCAACTTAATAGTTGATTGTGAAAGTATTTGGTTATCTTCTGGCCAAGAGGAAGTCATCCCAGGTTCAGGTCTCTAAATTGGTTCATTTATTTCCTTTATTATCACAGAAGGCGCAAAGACAGACATGAAGCAAGTGGGTTTGCAAGGAGACCAGATCCAGATTCTGATGAAGATGAAGATTATGAGCGAGAGAGGAGGAAAAGAAGTAAGGCATGAACAAATATGACTTAAATATATTTAAATAGTGGAAGTACAATTCCACTATGTGCTTTTTCTTTTCAGTTTGATAAATAGTTCATTTGACATTGATTTGGGTAATTTTCTTTCTGTAATCCCAGCAATACACATTTGCGTAAGTTTTAATTTATATTGGGCTTTCATATATATTTTGCTTGGAGCTTCACAACCACTTTCTAACATTGATTTATTGGATACTTTGGGACTAGCTTAAAATCTATTCCTATACTGTCTTTACCTGCTGCACAGTCCAGTTGGCCTATGCTGAATCCACTCTGTTGTTTCCCTTAGGGGAGAAGCATAGTTAACATTGAGTGTGTCTGTGTTAGGCATTGTGACACATTTCATCTCCAGTATCTTAGTTAATCCTCAGATGTTGGTTTTTGTTAACTTGTTTTGGAATTCAGTATACAGGTTGAATATTTGTAGGTCTCGTTTTTCCAGCTTATAAATTGCCCTTTTTAATAAGGAGGCATGCTTTCCATATTAAGGACATTGTTTTGTTTTGTTTTTTTCTTAAATACCAGCGGGAACTAGATAGCTTTGAATGAGAAGACTTTGTTTGACCACGTAGCTCATGAGGGAAGTAGTGGCATGCCCATTATATGTATAGTTGTTGACAGATTGATGTTCTTATTTTAATGTGATTAGTAGCAGATTTCCAGTAATCACCCTGAATTTTTTTAACGGAACTTATTAGAGCTAATCTGCTTTTCAGAATCAGTAATCACTCTCGGTCCTAGTGACGAGGTTAGTAAAATGATCATAGGAAGTATTTCAAAAGAAATATAAGGTTTTACTGAGGTTCATATTTCTCCTTGAGGATTTTATATCGTCCAGTCCTGTTGATCAAAATGCATGGACACTGGCTTTAGAATAATTTCTAGAATAATTATTTAGAATAGTTTATTTATTTATTTTTGAATTGGAGTCACTCTGTCGCTCAGGCAGGAGTGCGGTGGTGCAGTCTCGGCTCACCACAACCTCCAACCTCCTGGGTTCTAGCAGTTCTCCTGCCTCAGCCTCCAGGGTAGCTGGCATTACAGGTGTGCGCCACCACATCCATCTAATTTTTACATTTTTTGTAGAGACGGGGTTTCACCCTGTTTGTCAGGCGGGTCTCAAACTCCTGACCTCAAGTGATCCACCCACCTCAGCCTCCCAAAGTTCTGGGATTACAGGTATGAGCCACCGCACCCGGCCTCTTTTTTTTTTTTTTTTTTTTTTGAGACCCTCTCGCTCTGTTGCCCAGGCTGGAGTGCAGTGGTGCTATCTCAGCTCACTGCAACCTCCCTCTCCCAGTTTCAAGTGATTCTTCTGCCTCAGCCTCCCAAGTAGCTGGAATTACAGGTGTGCACCACCATGCCCAGTTGATTTTTGCATTTTTAGTAGAGATGGGGTTTCACCATGTTGACCAGGCTGGTCTCAAACTCCTAGCCTCAAGTGATTTGCCTGCCTCAGCCTCCCAAAGTGCTGGGATTACAGGAGTGAACCACTGTGTCCAGCCAGAATAATTTCTTTTGTCAAATGTTTTGTGCTGATGCAGCATGACTTTGTAATCAGTTTTTTAAATTTTACATTTTATGTTATTTCATTGTTGATTAAGTTATACTACATATGTATTATATAATATTATGTATATATAATCCATATATGTTAGGACTTATACCTAATGCAAAATTCCTGTGGTCTCCACTGATGTTCTCCTTCCAGTTGTCGGATAGCAGATAGAAAAGATCTGTCTTACCTCTTTTGGTTTGTTTGTGTTCACCATTCATTGTCCAGGAAATACACCAGGAATAGTGACAACACGCAGCAGTTTCTTCAGGAGCCAGAAGGACCCACACTTTCAAATGTGTGTTTAATTCCAGTGGTTTGCACCCTGGAAAAGGAGCGTGCTGTGTGGTGGGGGGGATTTGGCAACGCAGGGAGCTGGGTTACTCCCTTTCTGTTGATTCACTCCCCTCTGATCATTCTCTTATCTGTAAACCGGATGCGGATGCAGTAATATCTACTTCAGAGGTCTGTGAAGCCCGAACAAGGCCATGTGTATAAAGGGCCTGATAGATATTGCTCTCAGTAGATAGTTACATTACTCTCTTTTTAAGTAACTGCTGGTTCTCTTGGTTGTATTGTTTTGCCTTAAAGTTATCATTTGCAAACTATATTGTGGGGCTCTTGAGTTCCTTTTATGAAGGAACAATTTTGCGTATCTGAGGGAGTGTTGCCGCTTTTCTACATTTTAAATCCTAGCATCAAAGGTTTGTTTATATGTAGCAGGAGGTCATCAGAAGTAGCAGGTCCTCCTTTTTTAGTTTTTTCTTAGTGGGGTGGGTGATAGATATATGGTGTGTCATAGTCCTTGGGAGTCTGGCACCAGAAACCTCCTTTAATGCTTGAATTTGTGGTTTTGCAGGTATGGGCGGTGCTGCCATTGCCCCACCCACTTCTCTGGTAGAGAAAGACAAAGAGTGTAAGTAGATCTGTGTCTTCCTCTTTTATTCTGATACAGGTCTTTAACCCAATCACGAGGGATCTCAGCTTGGGCCTCAGGTTTCCTAAGTGTAGAGGGAAAAGCCCTGCAAGCCTGCCTGGCTCTGTCACCTGAGGCTGCACCTGGATCTCAGAATACAGCGCCCTCCTGCAGAGACCTTTCTATGCCAGGCTCTGAGGCTTGGATTTCATGCAGTGGAATCCATCTCTTTTTTATGCAATGCACTTTGTTTTCGTTAACATTTCTTACTTGTTAGATTCATTTGGACTTAAAACAGCAGATCATTACAGTTTTTTAACTCAAGAGGTTTAGAGGCTGTTATAGTCATGACCCTCCACAAGGTGGCAATGCCTTCCTTGATGAGATTTTTTTCTTCCCTTTCCATTTCAGTGCAGGTGGGTTTGCATGTCATTTTATTGCCAAAACACCCTCATCCACTGTTCCTTCTCGCAGTAGAATTTGGGGATTGGGATTGGACACTTGAATATCATCTAGGTCATTTTCCCATTCTCTGGATTAGACCATACCTAAACTATCCCAAGCAGATATTCTCATTTATAGTCCTTTTTAAAACTTGTTGGATTTTATTTATCTTTTAAAGAAGAGAATTTCTTTTCTTTTTTTTTTTTTTTTTTTGAGACGGAGTCTTGCTGTGTCTCCTGGGCTGGAGTGCAGTGGCCGGATCTCAGCTCACTGCAAGCTCCGCCTCCCGGGTTCACGCCATTCTCCTGCCTCAGCCTCCGGAGTAGCTGGGACTACAGGCGCCCACCACCTCGCCCGGCTAGTTTTTTGTATTTTTAGTAGAGACGGGGTTTCACCGTGTTAGCCAGGATGGTCTCGATCTCCTGACCTCATGATCCGCCCGTCTCGGCCTCCCAAAGTGCTGGGATTACAGGCTTGAGCCACCGCGCCCGGCCTAAAGAAGAGAATTTCTAAGATGTTATGAAATGCCTGTTACATGAAAACAACGGACAAACAATAAACCCCAATTGAAACCAGTCTTTGGGAGTGGGGCTCAAGGCGTCTGGATGGTCTTCAAGCTTCCTGCTGACTTTCATGTAACTAGAGTTGAAGCTACCGCTCCAGTGCATGGCCCCTAACCTCGGAGACCTTTGTGGGCCGTGAGGCTGATGAGATAGGTCGGGGTCTAGACAGGTGCACACAAGGTGCTGCAGGAGTCAAGTGATGGCCTGATTGTATCTCCTTGGAACATACAGAAGCTCTTTCCAGCAAGAATATTCATTCAATGAGATTTTAAAGGGTAAATAACATTTCAGTAAAGTATGAAAAGGACGTTTGAGGAGATAGAAATAGCAGAAGCAAAGCTGGAATCAGGAAAGTAGTGTCCTTCCTCTGTGGTTTTAAAAAAAGTCATATAAAGGCTGTAAAATTGATTTGGTGTTTTTCTCCTTGTGGTAAACCAAAAAGTAGGTTAAATTTGATAAATAATTGATACAAGTGAGGTTTCAGAGGGTTTTCTATAGTATTTTGGTGAGACTACTTTATGTTTCTCCAATAGTACCCCGAGATTTTCCTTATGAAGAGGACTCAAGACCTCGATCACAGTCTTCCAAAGCTGCCATTCCTCCCCCAGTGTACGAGGAACAAGACAGACCGAGATCTCCAACTGGGCCTAGCAACTCCTTCCTTGCTAACATGGGGTAATGATTTAATGTTCTTATCTAAGGACTTGAGAGACAATGTGAAGCATTGATAGCCCTTTCAACAGTTGCAGCTTGTTTGAAACTGAGAACATTCAGGCTGTGGGGAGACTCTTGGTGTGTGCAGGTCACACGGTGCCTGCCTCAATCATGTGGAGCATGTTCCAGTGTAATGATGGGGCTTGTTCAAAACAGCAACCTTCCGGTAGAAGTTTTGACTCATTTTGATGTTGAACATTATTTTTCTAGACAGGGACAGAACCTGATAACTGTTTACATTTGCCTTCATGACATTTGCAAATAAAATAGCTCATATGAATCAGAGCTGACTTACTATCTCCAAAGGGCTGGTGATACTTTTTTTCCTGATAAAGTGGGCCATTTGCTTTAAGGTCATGGTTCTCAGGTTCATTCTAACTACAAGTAGACATTTGTTTGCCAGCATATAAAAGTTGACTGTAAGGTTGACGCTCAGGTGGGCCTTGGGGATTTTTTTAAACTGTACTGGGCTTGGCAAACATTTTGGTTAAGAGGATATTCTGTGTTGTTGATTTTGATCCTGTGAAACGGCTGTCCCATGAAGTGGCATCACACGAAGGCTTTGTTCTGTGCTGTGTTGCATCTGCTGGCTGCTGCTTGTAGCAGAAATGCAGCTGGTGAGACAGCGAGTGGGGTTGAAACTCACCAGTCTTTCAAGTGCTCAGTGACCATATATGCAAGTGGTGACCATGTTGGATGGTGCAGACATAGGACATGGCTGTGGCTGGGGAAGGTTTGTGTGCTGGAGGGTTGGACAGACATGAAGCTGGTTATGTTTTGTTTTCCCTGTTTATGACAGAAGTTGACTTTTTACTGAATTTGCTTTTAACCAGGAATTACATCTAACTTGTGCTTAGGAAAGATGCAGGGTGGTACCATTCAGCAGTTTTTGGTGTTTTTAGCCCTAGAATAGCTTGTTCAAATGAACATGTTAAGGGAATTAAATACAAGAAGTAATGTAAGTGCAGTTCCAGTTGAAGCAGGGTTTTGTGGCTTAAGCCCTAAGCAGCAGTGGTCATGGGGTGGGGGTGCCCTTCAGCCCCATGCCGCACCTCAGAGCACAGTGTGAGAGCCATTTGGTTATTACAGAAAGCAGTGGACTGAGAGTTGTGGGGTCCAGTTTCAGCTCTACCATTAACAGCTGTACAGATAATTTATTTGTTTTTTGAGATGGAGGCTCACCCTGTTGCTCAGGCTGGAGTGCAGTGGTGCGATCTCAGCTTACTGCAGCCTCTGCCTCCCAAGTTCAAGCAATTCTCTGCCTCAGCCTGCCAAGTAGCTAGGACTACAGGTGCACACCACCATGCCCGGCTAATGTTTACATTTTTAATAGAGGTGAGGTTTCACCGTGTTGGCCAGGCTGGTCTTGAACTCCTGACCTCAGGTGATCCACCCGCCTCGGCCTCCCAGTGCTGGGATTACAAGCATGAGCAACTGCACCTGCCCTGTACAAATAATTTCTAATGTGGCGTCTTGCTTTACTTCTAAGTCCACCCCTTAAGCTAGTCAACTAATCTTAGCCTCCGTTTATTTCTCATTTGTTAAATAGGTGATCTCTAAGGGTTCTTTCATTTACATAGTCTGTCATTAGAAACTCTCCTGTGCCATTAAGGAAATGGGATCATCTTCATTACATGAAACTTCATACTTACTTTCTGATAGCCACTTTTTAATAAACTGTGGTCACAAGCTATGTGGCAGTGCAGGTGTGGAGCACACAAAAGGTCTTGTGTTTCCTAGCAGGGCACTGAGGAGACTCCGCCAGAGAAACTGGCATTACTCCTCCAAGACAACAGAATATTCTGGACTTTAGTCATAGCTTTTTCTATTTCTTTCATGCTGCACATCCCCATAGCTTCCATCAGATAGCCCACTCCTAGTTAATGAGTGACTTTGTTGAAACCCCTGTGGAGCATGCACTCTCTCCAGAAGGAGGTGGTTTGATGTAAAAATGCAACCTGTCTCCAGTTGACGATGTCAAGGCTAAGAGTCCTTTCACTTCTCCTGCCAGGGGCACGGTGGCGCACAAGATCATGCAGAAGTACGGCTTCCGAGAGGGCCAGGGTCTGGGGAAGCACGAGCAGGGGCTGAGCACCGCCTTGTCAGTGGAGAAGACCAGCAAGCGTGGCGGCAAGATCATCGTGGGTGACGCCACAGAGAAAGGTATGTCCCCAGGGAAGCGTGTGGCTAGAGGGAAAGGACTGGCCCCGTCCGTATCAGACGTGGCCAGTCTTGATCCTGATATGCCAGCAGGGGGACAATGATGAGTGTGGCCAGAGGGAGAGGGCTGGCCCCGCCATCACTAGAACACAGGCCGTCCTGATCATATGATGCACTGCCACTTCTGTTTTGTGAAACCGGGAATCCTGAGGCTCATCTTTATTTTTTCAGAACAGAGGTAGAGAGATGAAGGCTCGTGGAGGAAAAGATGGTGAGAGACTTGGGCAGAAAATGAATAGTCCTCAGGAAGAGATCTTGGTTATGTGTTTAGAGCATGAAGGACAGAGCCATATAGGGTGGCAGTGAATATACCTGCCATCTCCATCTCAGAGGTCTTCTCTACTTTTCCCTCTTGCCCTTTCAGTATAGATGTGGTTTCTGATTCTCTTACAGGTTGTTTATTTTGCGAGATCTAATGTTATTTTGCAGTCTCTTGGTAAATGATGCCTAGTTGGTGTTTTATTTTCATTTAATTTTTTTTTTTTTTTTTTTTTGGAGGGGGTGTTTTGCTCTGTCGCCCAGGCTAGAGTGCAGTGGCCGGATCTCAGCTCACCGCAACCTCTGCCTCCTGGGTTCACGCCATTCTCCTGCCTCAGCCTCCCGAGTGGCTGGGACCACAGGCGCCCACCACCTCGCCCGGCTAATTTTTTGTATTTTTAGTAGAGACGGGGTTTCACCGTGTTAGCCAGGAGGGTCTCGATCTCCTGACCTCGTGATCCGCCCGTCTCGGCCTCCCAAAGTGCTGGGATTACAGGCTTGAGCCACCGCGCCCGGCCTCATTTAATTTTTACAGTCTGTTCTGTATTGAGGGAATTCAGGAAAGAAACAAACATATATTAGCATTTTAATCAGGGAAATTAAGTTTGAGTCAGCCTAGCTGAACTTCCTTTGCTAAAGAAGAAGAAAACTTTTCTGGCAGCCCTGTTCATGCACAGCTTAGGATGTATCACGAGCCTGACAGGTGAGTGCCAGAAACCAACAGTCGTCCCGAGTTGTGAGGTTATCTGAAGTAAGGCAGCCAGTGGCTGGATTAGTAACTGCATATTCCCCTGGGCCCGTGACCTTGAACGTTTGCTACAAGTCAACTCACCTATAGGAATTATCACTCACATGCCCTGTCAGCCCTTGGGGAAGTGAGATGAGCAAAAATTGCAGGTAATGGTGGAGGCTGAGAACATCCAGATGCTATTGTAAAAACATGCCAAAGCAAAGCAGAGGCTTTCGTTGCAGATAAGGCTGTGTTTTTGCTTAAAGACCAATTGTGTAGTTGCCTAGGACATAAATGGTGGGGATCGCTATTGAAATTAAATTAATTATTATAAGTAGGACTCAGTTCTGTAACACATCTAATGATATGTTTTGATACAGATGCATCCAAGAAGTCAGATTCAAATCCACTGACTGAAATACTTAAGTGTCCTACTAAAGTGGTCCTACTAAGGGTAAGAAGCTGAGGAAAGCAAGCTGTCGGCCTGCCTAGATTTGTGTGTGTCACCCCAACCTACCCTGCTCCCCCTAAAAGTTAAAAGTGAAAATGATCCTTTTGCAAATAATACTTTGGGCAGATCCCACGTAAGGCTGATTTTAGATTTTTCACTAATGTGTAAGTCTCTGCTAAGTACAGTGTTTAAGACTGCAGTGAGTAATTACTTTCAATATTTGAAATTGCAAGAGCTTCAGCTAGTTTATACATTTTGGTGCTTACATAGGTGCTTTTGTAACTCTTTACAGGCTTAATGTATGTTTTAGTGTTTTAAGAAATACTAACTTTTGGGTACTTTGGGGATGAAATTTTTCATTGTGTCATTTGGGATTGAGAACATTTACCATCACTAAAGTAAGTCATATTTATATACCCCTACTAGGTGTTTGTAAGTTATACTTGGTACTTGAATTTATTTATTTTTGTGTTTAAAGAACATGGTTGGTGCCGGAGAGGTGGATGAAGACTTGGAAGTTGAAACCAAGGAAGAATGTGAAAAATATGGCAAAGTTGGAAAATGTGTGATATTTGAAGTAAGAGCGTTTTCTTTTGATGTTTATAACACAAGTTATTGGCAGATTACAAAACATTTTCTATCAACAGGACAGGGTATGCTATAAGTAACATATTCTTACTGCAGAAGGTGACAAGCATTGGTTATTTGTGCTTCTCTTGCTCAGTTATTACAGTTTTAAACATAAAGACAAGAATGACTTGGAGTTTTATTTGGTGAAGAAGCAGGAATGTTTCATGATTGAGAATCAGTATGGTGACTAAAGACCTTGATTGTAGTGTGCTCAGTAGTTTAGTTCCTTAGACGTGCCTTTGGTTTCAGTCATTTGGTGAGTATTTAGTGCCTCTCACATGCACTGCACTGCACTGTACGGAGAGCACTTGGATTACAGGAAGCATGCTCTGTACTCTCAGTGGTGTGTTCAGTTGAAGAAACACAAAAGAAACACAAAAATAACTAAAGGATATTCAGTTACTAAACTGGGTAGTATTGACTAAGTTCAGGAGTCGAGAAAGGAATTAGATCAGTGAAAAAATAGAGACTGCCTTGTGAGCAATAGCAGATGTGGACTACGCTTTGAAATGAAGAGGTGAGATTTGCAGAGAAGGGTATCCTGATTGGGATAATGGCTCCTAGGAGACAGTGAGGATCAGGACTACCAAAATGGAATGGATGGGCCCATTGGAGATTAGCAGAAGTGCTTAGGTAGGTGGAATGGACCACATTACAGTGGGCTAGGAAAGCTAGACAGAGCTAGTCAAAATGAGACCTGATGTGAAAGGCCACTAGAGCACCAACCTTTTTAATCTTAAAACTCTGCTTACTCTGTTTCTTTATCCTATTGCTGTTTGTTGACCACATAATTATTTGTTTACGTCATCTGCTGGCACAAGGCCTTTATGAGGTCAGAAACTGCTTAGCCCTGTGTTCCTGGCACCTAACAATGCCTGTCATAAAAACAGGCATTCAGTACATTTTTGATGATGAACAAATTATACTTATTTCCTTGGTATTTGACAGCTAGTTGACTGTATATGATGATAATTAGAATATTCACTCTGAGAAATCATTTAAAAGAGAAAACTGATTCGGTGCAATCTCAAATCCCTTTACTCATCACGCTCTCATTTTCTTCCAGATTCCTGGTGCCCCTGATGATGAAGCAGTACGGATATTTTTAGAATTCGAGAGAGTTGAATCAGCAATTAAAGGTTAGTTGTACAGCTAAATATTAGAGAATTAAAAAGTTGAATTTACAGCCTTAGTCTTTACAAGTAAAGTTACTGTTTCATTAAAGTTAAACCTTTTTAATGTCTTGTAGGATACCTATATTAACTGTCTTGTGTTTGCCTTTCAGCGGTTGTTGACTTGAATGGGAGGTATTTTGGTGGACGGGTGGTAAAAGCATGTTTCTACAATTTGGACAAATTCAGGGTCTTGGATTTGGCAGAACAAGTTTGATTTTGAGAACTAGAGCACGCGTCATCTCCGGTGATCCTTAAATGAACTGCAGTCTGAGAAAAGAAGGAAAAAGGTCACAGCCTCCATGGCTGTTGCATACCAAGACTCTTGGAAGGACTTCTAAGATATATGTTGATTGATCCCTTTTTTATTTTGTGGTTTTTTAATATAGTATAAAAATCCTTTTAAAAAAACAACAATCTGTGTGCCTCTCTGGTTGTTTCTCTTTTTTATTATTACTCCTGAGTTGATGACATTTTTTGTTAGATTTCATGGTAATTCTCAAGTGCTTCAATGATGCAGCATTTCTTGCACTAAAAAAAAAAAAAAAAATAGAAAGTTTTGGGACACGGGGTGATATTAAATTATTCTTTGTTTTTCTTTTTCTTTTAATAAAGCCTGCAAGTTACTGTATGTAGTTTCATAAATTCTGTAATAAAGTATCATCTTGGCAGTGTGCCAAAGGTGAAAATGATGCTTTCTCTAACAGAGAAATTCTTAGTGACTCCAGTCGTAGAAAAACGTCTTTACAACCTGAATAAGATTGAAGAATTGTGAACATACCATGCCTATTGGATGAATCATTTGCCGTTAAGCTAAGTCAGACTGTAGGGTTTGTGATGGATTTATGGAATATGTGGGTATAGAAATCATGAATCTAGCATTTGTTTTCAGAGATTCAAGCATAGTCTTTAGGGTAGATCAGAAATGACAAATGAATTCAAAACCTAGCAGGTGCATTGTAAATGTGTGCCCAATTATGTTTTGGAAATGGCAGTTCCTTGGGGTCATATTTCTACTGGCAAAATTTGCAATAGTATTGTATGTAATTTTAAAACGTATAAAATTATCCACATTGGCCACATAAACTGTACTGCCAATTAATAGAATTCTGGAATTGTGAGAAATTGTATCATTGAAGTTCAGTAGGATGTGTGGCTTAAAAATTTTTCAGGACCACAAAAAAGAAAACAAAAATATTTGGTACTGAGGTTCATTGCCAGGGCAGGAGGTATTTCCAGAAAATACTCATGCCTGTGTTCTGTTCCTTGCTTTCCCAAATACTGCATGTGACTCTCCTCAGTGGCAGCTGAAAGACTCGAGCCCGTGCTGTCTCCTTTGGTTATTATGACACGAAAGTGTATCAAGAACTCAGCATTTCTCTGCATCCATGGACTTGGTTTGGAGACATAGGAATATTCTGACCCTTTTTAAAAAAGGATTTTCTCATGTTTTTATTTAACATAAATAAAAGAATAACATTTTATCTTTTGTGGTATTATTTTATTGAATAAAATTGAGTTTTATGATAAAAGTGCACCTGTTCTGTAAAGTCAGTTGGGGTTAAAGAATGTGAGGTAAATTACATAATTGAACATTGTAGAGGACAGAAAGAATCAAAAGCAGCCCTGAAACTAGTTATCTATGGAATTAGGCATACCATTCCTCAAGTGGACACCATGTTTGAGCTTACAAGTACCCGAGTGTGCCATGCTGAACGTAACAAGGACTAGTTTGATTTCAGAAACGAATGGTTCCAACCCACCTTTCATGCTTGCATTTATTGTTATGCTTTGTAATAACATTGTTTGCTTGCATTTAGGTGGCCTTTCCTAACATTCTCATGGTCAGCAACCAGAGAATTGCAAGCAGCTCATACTACTTGATTTCCGTTCGCATGGGCACAACTTAGTGCATGCCTTTCTCCCCAGTCTTTTATTTTTAAAATTATCCGTAACTGCATTAATCACTTAGTGCATTATTTATAATGGATTTCTGATAGTGGAATAATTTCTAAATCTCCTGGAAGTTAGTACTTGAGAAATTTGAAATTTATTTTCAGTATTAACATCCAAGTTAATATAAGAATTTTAGATTTCAATAAAAATTTAAAATCACGTAAGCTACAATCTTACTGGCAAGGTTCTGTGTCATAGACGTTTGTCATTCTTGGTGGCCTATCTGTGATCTTTTGAAACCCCTTTTTCGGTGTGGGGAACTTCCTCGTTTCCCTCCTCCCCGCAAGAGACTAGAAACTTGCTTTCCCAGCCGGTCTTGCAGGTTGAGTAGGGTTGTGCGCTTGGGATCTCTGGTCAGACCAGCACCGCGGTGTGAGAGAGAGCTGTGTGAAGAGTCTCCTCTCGCTTTGGCAAGGGTTCCCCCGCAGTGTTGTGTGGCACTGGGGGCAGCAATGGCAGATACCTTGTCACCCCTGCTGGTGTGTGGTGTCTGGCAGAGCAGTCTATGGAGGGGTTTGGGAATTTTGCTTTCCATAAATCCTGCGGCTTGCTCCTGGCCTATCTGGAGATCCTTTTCCTTTTTTTTTTTTTTTTTTTTTTTCTCTTTTGAAACAAGAGTCTCACTGTGTTGCCTAGGCTGGAGTGCAGTGGTGTAATCTTAGCTCACTGCAACCTCCACCTCCCGGGTTCAAACAATTCTCGTGCCTCAGCCTCCCAAGAAGCTGGGATTACAGGCATGTGCCACCACTCCTGGCTAATTTTTTTATTTTTAGTGGAAAAGGAGTTTCGCCATGGTGGCCAGGCTGGTCTTGAACTCCTCGGCTCAAACGCTCCTTTTGCCAAAGTGCTGGGATTACAGGCATGAGCCACTGCACCCGATCCTTTTTTAATGTTTTTTTTTTTTTTTTGGTAGATTTCTTTCTGCTTAAACAAGCTAGAGTGAATTTTAAGTCTGCACATAAGACCCCTGACTGATAACAGATTGATAACTGAGATTGCACGACAAATCCTGAAAGATGGAGGAGGTAGGATGGGATTTGTAAGGACCCAATTTCCCTGGGCTGAAAAACTGGTGAACCTCGTTATTTGGCGATGAGGCATTTAGCCAAGCTGCTGCTGTTTCTTGGACTGTAGGCTGGTGTTACGGCATGCCTCGGCCTCCCAATATGCTGGGATTATACATGTGAGCCACTGGCCTGGTTGTTTGTGTTGTTTTTTTTTTCTTTTTTAATGTACATAAATTAAGATTTACTCAGTGTGCTCTAAAGTTTTATGGGCTTTGACAAAGGCTTAATGTCAGGCCAGGTGCCGTGGCTCACGCCTGTAATCCCAGCACTTTGGGAGGCCGAGGGAGGCAGATCACCTGAGGTCAGGAGTTTGAGACCAGCCTGGCAAAGATGGCAAAACTCTGTCTACTAAAAATAAAAACATTAGCCAGGTGCAGTTCCGCGTGCCTATAATCCCAGCTACTCAGGAGGCTGAGGCAGGAGAATTTCTCGAACCCGGGAGGTGGAGGTTGCAGTCAGCCAAGATTGTGCCATTGCACTCCAGCCTGGGTGACAGAGGGACTCTGTCACAAAAAAAAAAAAAAAAAAAGTCTTGTATTCGTCTTTATAGTATCTCACAATGACTTCACCGCCCTAAGAAATCCCCTGTGCTTCATCTATGTCGTGAAATTTCCACCCTCCTCCCCACCTGCATTCCTGGCAACTACTGATGTGTTGACTGTCCATAGTGTTGCCTTTGCCAGAATGTCATGTAATTGGAAGTCACGTATCATGCAGCTTTTTCCAGACCGGCTGCTTTTGCTTGGCAATGTGCGTGTCAGAGGCATGCATATCTTGTTGTGGCTTGATAGCCCGTTCTTTTTATTCCATTGTGCGGATGTACCACCATATGTTTATCCATTCACCTATTGAAGGCCATATTGATCACTTCTAGTTCTTGGCAGCTATGAATAAAGCTATAAGCATCCATGTGCGGGTGTTTCATGGACATATGTTTTCACGTTAGCGGGGTACACATTTAGGAGTGTGATGGCTGGATTACATGGTAAGACTGGTCCTTTTTCAAACTCTGTGTACTGGCATATAAACTTCCTCAAATCTCTCCCATCTAATGGAAATAGGTCAAACCTTGAATTTTTAGCCACTCCCCAACTCCCTCGTGTCCCTGTTCTTTCTTCTCAGAGAATCCCAGCGTCCCGCCTCCACCTCCTTGCTTCTGCCTGCCTCTTCCACTCAGCCCACACTTGCAGAATGAGGACTGCGTCGACTACACATTAGACCTCTGCTTCCACCAGGCCTCCTCGATAGTTCAGCTAAGAGCTGTGCAGTGAGTCTCCTGACCTTTTGTGGCACTTGACGCTGGTCACCACTCCCTGAGGACGGGGACAAAGGCCCCTTGAGGATGGGGACCAAGGCCCTGCCAGTGCCTCCCTGTATCGCTCACCCTTTACCTCCTCCCATGTGGTTTTCTCTCCTTGCCCTGGCCTTGGGTTTCTTCTGTGACTCACCCATATTTGAATCTCAGCCAGTCTTCCTCACCAAACCTCAGATCTGTATCCAAGTGCCTGTTAGACATCATCCCCTGACTGTCCCCTTTGCACCTCAAACACATGTCCCAAACTTAACTCACTTCTTCCCTTTCAAGCTCTCCTGCTAAACGCTCTTGAATTGGGGAAAGCATCATCTGTTCAGTCATCTAACTCAGAAACCCAAGAATCCCCTCGACTCCTCACTTCCCCTTCTATCTAGATCCAGTCTGTAGCTGAGGACTGCCAGTTCTGTTTCTTTTCCATCTTTCATGATAACGCAGTGGAGCGCCTTCATTTCTGAGCCCTCATCTCCTGGGAGTAGGCCCGTGGGCTCCCCCGGTCTCCCTGCATTAAACCTTGCACCCCTCTCGTCTTCCAAGGCAGTGCCTCAGCTGTTCAAGCCACTCCCATATACACAATCCTTACCGCGTCTAGACTCCTGCTTGGAAGCTGGGGCGTTCTCACTGCCCTCGCTGAGCCGTGCCTTCCCCTTAGGTTCCTGTGGTGGGAGCGTTGGCAGTGACTTCTGTTCACGCTCTCCCCGCGGCCTAGAGAATTGCCCCTTCCCTTATTCTCCTTCCAACACGTATCCTGGGCCTGCTGAGTTGCTACTCATGCGAGGTTTATTGGCAACACAAGCCCCATAATTGAGAAACAACAGTCCCCAGCTGCATACCTCCCCCGCGGAAACTACATTTAACTTTTTATCTGGCCTGCTGCTGGTCTCTGCCTCCATGCTTATAAATACATCATCGTGAGGCTCCTTCCTTCTCTTCCTAAGCAGATGTCTCGGAAGAAGAGGCTGTACTTACTTTCCACCTCCCTCATCTCAATTCACTCTTTAACTCGCCACAACTGAAGGAGTAAATCCAGAAAATGATGGCATTGACTTGGGGAAATAGGGAACCTAAAGTAGGAGAGAGGAAAGCAGTTCCCAAGGTAATGATGAAAGAAGTCTTGGTCAACAGCCATACAGGGGCCTGGAGAACTCGTGGTCCACACGGGAGCGGGAAGATAAGGGGCTTTCCAAAGTTATAAAATAATGGTAATTAACCGTGATATACAACTGACTCAGCTGAGACGAATACACAAAATGCCATATCATATAAATACTGATTACGGCTTTGCTTTTTAATGTTGCCTTAGGCCTAACTCGAAAGAATGAATAGGAGGGTGGGGTGTGGGGTGTGGGGTGTGGGGTGTGGGGTGTGGGGTGGGCGGGCAGGGGGTGGGCATGGGAAGGCCAAACTTTGTTTCTTTTTTTTTCTTTTTTTGAGACGGAGTCTCTCTCTGTCGCCCAGGCTGGAGTGCAGAGGCGCGATCTCGGCTCACTGCAACCTCTGCCTCCCGGGTTCACACCATTCTCCTGCCTCAGCCTCTTGAGTAGCTGGGACTACAGGCGTGCGCCACCACGTTCGGCTAATTTTTGTATTTTTAGTAGAGATGAGGTTTTGCCAGGCTGGTTCCGAACTCCTGATCTCAGGTGATCCAACCACCTCAACCTCCCAAAGTCCTGGGATTGCAGGCATGAGCCACCATGCCCAGCCCACTCTTCTGTTTTCCAGGAAGTCAGTGGATTGTCCAACGTTCTCTTTGTCTCTCCTGTGCTGGAGCATTGCGCTGGATCCTGTGTCTTAATCTTCTTGATTTCCTCTCTAGTTTTGGTGGAGCTTGTCTTGAAGTAGTTTCCTAAGAAAAGATACAGGGGAGATACCGTTTGTTAGGCCATGTGTGTCTGAAAAATCTTCATTCTGCATTTTTCTTTTTCTATTTTTCTTTTGAGACAGGGTCCCCGTTGCCCAGGCTGGAGTGCAGTGGCGCGGTCATAGTTCACTGTAACCTTGAACTAGGAGGGTGAAGCAATCCTTCCACCTCAGCCTCTAGAGTAACTGGGACCACAGGCACTCACCACCATCCACAAAAATCATAATTCTGTCATGCTGAATTGCTAGTTTGACTAAATGTAGACTTCTTGATTAAAACCCATTTTCCCTCAGAATTTCGGGGGCATTGCTACATTCTCATTTTCTTGTTTTGCTGTTGGTAAAGTCAGTGTCCTTCTTGCTGACCTGTTTTTCTTCTCTCTGGAAGGTTCTGGAACCACTGTCTGGAAGTTTCACGATATGCCGTGGACCTCTTCTCATTCAGCATGGTGGGCATTGGGGATGAACCCTCTTTTTTTTTTTTTTTTTTTTTTTGAGACCGAAACTCACTCTGTCGCCCAGGCTGGAGTGCAGTGGTGTGATCTCAGCTCACTGCAACCTCCACCTCCCAGGTTCAAGCGATTCTCCTGCCTCGGCCTCCCGAGTAGCTGGGATTACTGTCATGCGCATCATGCCTGGCAAATGTTTGTATTTTCAGTAGAGACAGGGTTTCACTATGTTGGCCAGGCTGGTCTGGAACTCCTGACCTCAAGTGAGCTGCCTGCCTCGGCCTCCCAAAGTGCTGGGATTACAGGCATGAGCCACTGTGCCTGGCCAGGGGATGAACTCTTTCAATCTAGAAACTCAAACCCTTCGATTCCGGAAATGTTTCTCATAATATTTCTTTAATAATTTACCCTCCTTCCTTCACTGTATTTCTCTTTCTGGGACTTTTACTAGTCAGTTTCTTTTTGGGTTGGTCTCTCTCTTTTCTCTTTTATTGGCCAAGCTCTGATCTAAGGCACTAAGGTATAGAGGTGTTTGAGTCCTGACCAGAGCCTTAAGGGTCTAGATTTATGTAAATGATGGAGCTGTACACGTTACTTTATTTATAGCAAGCTATTGTATAGATTTTGAAATGTCAAGATTATTAAATTCATAGTTCACTGTAACCTCGAACTCCTCGGCTCAAGCAATCCCCCCCCTCAGCCTCCAGAGTAGCTGGGACTACAGGCACATCCCACCATGCCCAGCTAATTTTTGTATTTTCTGTGGAGACAGGGTTTCACCATAGTACCTAGGCTTGTCTCGAGCTCCTGGACTCAAGGAATCCTCCTGCCTTGACCTCCCAAACGGTGGGGATTACAGGCACTGAGCCACTGCACCTGATCAATATATTTTTAAACATGGTCTTAGGGTATCAGCAAGCTGCAGATTTGATAACAGTTGGGTCTTTTTATTTAGTAACCACCCTTTTTTCCTCCTCTGTACTCACACAGTATTTCAATACCTCCTATTAAATCTCTATTATCCTCTTCTCTTCCTGTTGCATTTTTCTCCCACAACTTAAGTCTCAAGTCTAAGCAGCGAACATATAAGGTTTCCGATAAGCTAAGACAGTGTCTCTCCATGGATGGGTTCATGACAAACCCACGTGGGTCCCTGGCTTGCTGAAACCAGGTTTCACATGAGGGGAGGAAGTGGGTTGACAAGAAGGGGGTTGCTAAGGGAACTTTATTACTCATTTCTCTTGGAAAAAAGCAGAAGGAACAAATGGAATAAAAGTCTGATAATTTGGCAGACATGCTTTGCAGTTACTTGCAATACTGTACTTAGGTTCGGAATAAGGAACTAAGTAACAATCACTGATGCTGAATCGCTTCAGAATTAAGCTGATGGTGACAATAAACTCTCCCGGATGACTGCTATATACACAGGTATTGTATGAGGGTGCAACTGGATTAAGTCATTCTGAACTGAATTTTGCATAATTATTACCAAAATTTGGATTGAAAAGTAAGTTTACAGTTGGTATTCCTATTTAATTTTAGTTTTTGTCAAAATAATGTATGTACATAATTATAAAATCAACTAAGTTCTTCAAATACTCATAAATCAGAACAGCACTTTGCCTCCACCAGTCTCGTTCTCCAAAGGGAAACACATTCAGCTCTTGTTTTGTTTTGTTTTTTGGGTTTTTTTTTTTTTTTGCAGTTTTTTGTTTTGTTTGTTTTTGTTTTTGTTTTGAGACAGAGTTTTGCTTTTGTCGCCCAGGCTTGAATTCCTGGGCTCAAGTGATTCTCGCCGCTTGGCCTCCCAAAGTGCAAGGGATTACAGGTGTGAGCCACCATACCAGCCTTCAAGGGCAGTTCTGATGCCTAACACCCACTGATCCAGCTCAACAATATTGGATCACTTGAGGTCAGGAGTTCAAGACCAGCCTGGCCAACAGGGTGAAACCCTGTCTCTACTAAAAATACAAAAATTAGCCTGGCATGGTGGCATGTGCCTGTAATCCCAGCTATTTGGGAGGCTGAGGTATGAGAATCCCTTGAACCTGGGAGGTGGAGGCTGCAGTGAGCCGAGATTGTGCCGCTGCACTCTAGCCTGGGTGACGGAGTGAAACTCTGTCTCGAAAAAAAAAAAGTCTCCAATGCCTTCTGGCCTTCACAGTGGACATTGGCATATAAAGTTACGAACACCTTCACCCTTGCAAGGAGGATGATATGGAATCTTCACATTCTGCTGCATGGCACCAATTGTGCTGTTTTAACAACAATGACTGTGCAGAAATGAAGCCAGTGCTTTTTTCCTCCAAGCCTTTGGACAAAGCATGTTTTATGACAAAAATAATCCTTCTGGCTCACATGTCCTCTCAGGCTTCCCACTGCTCTCCCACACAGCCTCTCGCTCCGAGAAGCGAGTCCCCTCCCGCTAATGACAATTCTTTGGGCAGACCCAGAACTTGTTTCCAGAGACTGAAATACCATTTCCAACGGGGCGGTGCCACCAGATTTGCTGAGCTGTTTGGTGGCCCGTAGTGAGCTGATCTGTGTTGGATAAATTATCTTCCCTGGGTGTGACGGGAAGGAGAGGCTCAAGGCAGAACTCCTTTTTGAGACAAATGAATTTGGAAATATTAGATAAGGAGGACATAGTGGTATAACTTGTTTTTTCTAGTACTGAAAGATGCCACCTCTGTACTTAACTACGTAGAGTAAGAAACATTCAGGAAAGTATATATTTTTATAGCATTGTAGTTACCCATTGAAGAGGGATTTATTAAGTGCTTACTATTAGGCAGTATGAGAATTTGTTTAAAGTATTAGATACCCCAAAACCCTATTCAAAAAGACACAAATATGATTCTAAAATATGTAAACAACAATGCTAGTAAACAAATGAAGGTATAATATAATTTGGCCCAAGAAACCCGCACATTCAGAGCTTAGAGAAAATATATTATTTTTTCCCCCTTTCTGGCTTTTACAGCCTTATTAAAACAAAACAAAAAAAAATTCTGGTGACTGAGGATTCAAATTAAAAAAAAAAAAAAAGAAAGAAAAAAATTTTAATTCCAAAGCACAAACCCCTCACTGAAGCCACTGAACACTGTAATCCACCCCAAAACTTCAAAAGTTAACACTGGCTCGCACCGTTTGCCCGATCCTTGAGCGGCAGAGCGACTCACCGTCTGCAGCCAGGCCTGGACGGCACCGCTGGTCCTAAGTCCCTGAGCCTTCAGGTCTCAGTCTACCCAGCCAGAGACAACCGCTGTGCGTCCTCCATCAGACGGCAGAGCCACGACTTTGTGCCCACCTACAGAACTTCAGTTAATCTTGGGAATCTGAAATCATTCGTTTGATTTAGCAAAGTGTTTTCAGTTCCTTCAGGATTGTGCTTGTCTAAACCATCTGCTCTGAGTGAGTTGTAAGGACTCAGGTACGAAGCACCTTAAACACCCCAGGCTCAGGGGGTTTTGAACAGGCCCTGCAGGCCGGCAGAGGCCCTCTCCTCCTCCCCAGACAGCAGCGCTGTGGACCTTGCTGAGCTGGTGACCCGTCATCCCCAGCTTTCTCCGGGAAATCCCTTCTATAGGAAACACATTTCTCACTTCCCCAGCACCTAAGTGCCATCATTCTGTCTGATGAGATGAAAGTGGAAATATCTCCATCTTCTGGGGAAAGCTTTCATTTTCTTGGCAAAAGGAAAAACGCTGCCGCTGCAACTTCTGTGTCTGTCCCCGGCTTCAACCTTGAACGGGGGCCCGGTGCCTGAAGATGCAGGGGAGGGCTCAGACCGTGAGCAACTCCAGCTCACTGCAGTGGGGGGAATAGAACATTATCCGGCCTCTGCACCAGTCCTGGACTGCTCACCCTGACTTCTGCAAGAAAAAGAAATCCCTTTTTGTTAAGTCACAGTAAGTTGGGGTTTCTGTTACTTAAAAATAGACGTATACCTGCCGGGCGCAGTGGCTCACACCTGTGGTCCCAGCACTTTGGGAGGCCGAGGCGGGCGAATCACTTGAGGTCGGGAGTTCAAGACCAGCCTGGCCAACATGGAGAAACCCTGTCTCTACTAAAAATACAAAATTAGCCAGGCGTGGTGGCGCATGCCTGTAATCCCAACTACTCGGGAGACTGAGGCAGCAGAATCGCTTGAACCCAGGAGGCAGAAGTTGCGGTGAGCCAAGATCGCACCATTGCACTCTAGCCTGGACAAGAGTGAAACTCCATCTCAAAAACAAACAAAAAACAGACCTACACCTAACGGATAGGGAATTTGGTATCTGAAAGCCAGTGGTGCCAGGGAACAGACACTAATGTATGGCGTTGGCTAAGAGGAGGTGCAGTGGTGGGGCAGGGACCCAACTCCTTCAGCCTGGAAAATCAGGGTCCTACTTGATGGTAAATGATCAGTTGCATGCTCACCTGTTGTGAGACCTAGACACTAAAGCTGTAGCATAAAACAGTGGTTCCCAAACCTTTCTGCACCAGGGACTAATTTTGTAGAAGACAGTTTTCCATGTACCAGGGTTGAGGGATGGTCTGGGGATGATTCAGGCGCATTACATTTATTGTGCCCTTTATTTCTATTATTATTGCATTGTAATATGCAATGAAATGATTAAACAAGCCAACATAATGTAGAATCAGTGGCAGCCCTGAGCTTGTTTTCCTGCAACTAGGGCCAGCCTCCAGGAGACAGAAGAGGAGGTGGGCAGGTCACCAGGGCCAGCCTCTGGAAGAGGGAAGGTGTTAGGTTGGATGATGTGAGGAGAGAAGGCCTTTGCTATGGCTGCTCAAGCATGCGACCAAATAGAATAGACCAGGAATTTACAACTGTGTAAGGTAATTACATTGTCCCAGAAACCAAAGGGTGCAGTGGCTCACTCCTGTAATCCCAGCACCTTGGGAGACGAAGGTGGGAGGATCACTTGAGCCCAGCAGTTTGAAATCAGCCTGGGCAACACGGTGAGAGCCCATCTCTAAAAAAAAAATAAAATTAACTGGGTGCAGTGGCACGTGCCTGCTGTGGTCCCAGCTACGCAGGAGGCTGAGGTGGGAGGATCACCTGAGCCCCGGAGGTCGAGGCTGTAGTGAGCTATGATTGCACTGCTGCACTCCAGCCTGGCCAGCAGAGTGAGACCCTATCTCAAAAACAGCAACAAAGAAGCCCTCAGGCTGGCTAGCAGTAACCCCTGTCTGTTCAGGCCACAAAGCCATCTGCAGCTCCTGAACCCATACTCAGGAACTGAATCGCAAAACCCTACGTTCTCCATCAAGCATGTCCTGCCCTGGGCCCTCCTTAGATGAGGCCGTGGAGGACCCTCCCAGAGACCATGGAAGTCAGTGGGAAGGTCTGACACGAGGTGCCAGGCTGGCTCACCGGGGAGCTCGCTCTATCGCCAGGGCAGGGAGACCTCACTGCTTCTTTCAGCGGGATCTCGTGTGTGACTCGTTTTGTCTTCCCATCCTCTGAGTTTCTGAAGGGGGATTTTTATTGCAATGATCTATTTCCTCTTCCACCGTTGCTTATTCGATGTGTTGGTGGTGGGCTACTTGTCTTTGGGCTATAGCTGGTGGGATCACGAGGAACTCCCTCTGGACCCCAAGGGGACACTTGCATGTCATCTGGAGACACAGGACTCGGGCAGTTGGATGCCATGGCTCGGGTGGTCTTGAGGGTGGTCCTCCAAGCCTTTGGCGGGGGCAGTGTGTTATCTAGAAAGAGGTGCACTGGGGCTGACCTGGGAAAAGTCCAACCCGATTCTCATTCCCAAACCCTTTCTTGTATTTAACTTTTCAGAAACATTCCATCTGCTCTCTCTCTCAGCACCACTTTGCAGCTAATCAAGAAGACATAAGCGGACATCCACTGGGGGCGGGGAGGGGGTTCTGGGAGCGCCTAGCCTTCTGGATTAAAGAGACATATACTGCTGCCCGAATCCCAAATGCAGCGTGATGCCTGCCACTACCGCAGCCTGGCTGCAGCCTTGGGGAAGAGGGTGCGGGAGCTACAGAGGCTGTCCTTGACATGATTCAGCCTCCAAAGCAGGATTGACTGCTGCTGCCTCCAGACCTTCCTGTTTTGTGAGAAAAACAAATCCCAATGTGTTTAAGCCTCCATGAGTCAGGTTCTCATTTACATGTAGCCGAAAGCATTTCTGAAGTGTGCAAACACACTCGAGAGATAAGATTCTAACCCATCAGCAAAAACCATCAGGTGAAGCTGATGAACCTGTTTCAGTCAACACTGGTTTCAACTTAGTGATCTTCCCAGGGGGTGAGATTTGGGGTGCACTGAGGTGGCCTCCATATCCAAAATAATTCCAGCAGTCCTGTTATTGATGCCTGAACTTCTACATGCAGAGCCACACACAATCTGTGTGGTTTCTCCACACACTCACACACAGCTGTTAGGAGGGGCCTTGACAGTCGGGGGTGAGGACGGCAGCACGGGAGCTTGGGACAGAAAGCCAGGCTGTGGTTTCACGCATTGCAGATCCTATATCCCAGAAGCCATTTCTTTTTCTTTTTCTTTCTTTCTTTTTTTGTTTTGTTTTGTTGTTTGTTTGGTTTGGTTTTTTGTTTTTCTTTTCTGAGTCAGAGTCTTGTCTTGTCACCCAGGCTGGAGTACAATGGCATGATCTCAGCTCACTGCAACCTCTGCCACTCTGGTTCAAGTGATTCTCCAGCCTCAGCCTCCCAAGTAGCTGGGATTACAGGTGTGCACCACCATACCTGGCTAATTTTTGTATTTTTAGTAGACACAGGATTTCGCCATGTTGGCCAGGCTGGTCTTGAACTCCTGACCTCAGGTGATCTGCCTGCCTCGGCCTCCCAAAGTGTTGGAACTATAGGTGTGAGCCACCGTGCCCGTTACAAATCTATTTGTAACAGATTTAACTTTCAGAAAATTTCTCCATGTAATCCAAATCTTTCATTTTCCAGTACAGACCTCTTTCCTCTTAGCATTCTGTTCTTGATGACTTAGAAGTGTCTTTTCTCTTTATATCATTTGCACGTCACTCCTTCCTGTCTCCGGCTTCTTCCCAGCCCTCCTCCTCCTTTGCACACAGGAAACCTCATTCTGTGTGAACAGGGGGATTCCCATCTTCCTGAAACGACTTAGTCTTAAGCTGCCTGTGCCCTTCCCATCGCAGTGAATGTTGCCAGTTGGGGATGACTGGGCAGCCATGGGGAAGGTGAGCAGAGGGCAGAGGAGTCCAAGCCCCTGAGGTGGGGGTGGGAGCAGGGAGGGCTGCAGGCTCAGCTGCTGGGGCAGGAGGAGGAGAGCTAGGACCTGGGGGAGTGTGTGTGTGTGTGTGTGTGTGTGTGTGTGAGACTGAGTGTGTGTGTGTGTGTGTGTGGTGGGGTCAGTGGGGAGCGGGGGAGTCTTTTATCTTTACCACTTGTTTGCCTGATTAGCCTACTTTTCTCGGTTTCTCGGGAGAAAGCAAAAAAATTTGTTTCTTTCTCTGAGACGGAGTAAAGCACGTGGCATCAAGAGTGCAGCAGAGAGCCAGGCGCAGTGGTTTATTCACGCTTATAAACCCAGCACTTTGGGAGTCTGAGGGCGGGGGGGTGGGGTGGATCACCTGAGGTCAGGAGTTCGAGACCAGCCTGGCCAACATGGGGAAACCTCATCTCTACTAAAAATACCAAATTAGCCAGGCGTGGTGGCACCTGCCTGTAATCCCAGCTACTCGGGAGGCTGAGGCAGGAGAATCACTTGAACCTGGGAGGCGGAGGTTGCAGTGAGCCGAGATTACGCCACTGCAATCCAGCCTGAGCAACAAGAGTGAAACTCCATCTTAAAAAAAGAAAAAGTAATGAAAAGAAAAAAAAAAAAAAGATTGTAACAGAAGCGCAGGGCACCCTGTAGATCCCTGCAGCCTCTCACCTTCAACCTCTGTGCTGGGATCCAACAATTCCCTTCCCATTTGACTGTCAGATCAGAAGGGTCTTTGCTAATTTCAGTCTAAATCGGGAGAAAGCTGACCTCGATTTAGCTGGAATGACAGTGATGACTAATTTGTACACCAGATTTAATAAAGCTAGCTCTTCCCCCACAGGGAGAGAAAGATGATGTGGGTTTCTTGCATCTGCACTAACTGAGATTGCTTTCTGGCAAGGGTAGAGAAATGCTAATTCTCCATACTCCCAGGAGAGGGTTCTGCTGACAGCTCCTGGACTGTCACCTGAACTGTGGTGTGACTGGGCCAGGGATGTCCCAAGCCAACCAGCCAGGCACCTGCACGGGTAGGCTCTTGACCCTTTGAGGCCACTGTGGTCTTTGAGGGAAAGTCAGTAGGTCTGGAAACAAGAGTGATGGGGAACCCCTTCCCTGTGGGGGGCCAGGAGCTCCTGTTATAAGAGCTCCAACAGGCCTCCACATTTCTGTCCCTTTTACAGGCAAGAATTCAATTCTGGGTCCTGAGCAGGGGTTGTCCTGGTCAACAAGCAACTTCAGTTCCTTGGGACAGGACCCCAGACTTGCTGGTATGACGTCATTGTTTCTTTACTGGGTAAGTCTCTCTTAACCCTGGAAAAGTCTGTTTACACAGAGAAGCGTGAAACAAACTCTTATTTTTGATATTCTGGGGTTACGTTTAGGTGATCTGTACGTATTTGATATTTTAAGAAGTTGCTGTTTTAAGAGAATGTGGCATATTTTAACTTGTAATTTTAAATGCAATGAATGGACCGGCCTCTTGATTACAACTAAAAATATGTAATTGGGTAATTGATGTAGATTTGTGATTTAAACTCAGATATTCAACGCCAATTTATTAAGATTGTAGGCAGTATGGGAACATTTAAGAAAACCAGAGGTTCGCTATAGTTAGTTGTTAAGCACTTGAGAATGCTTGTGAGTAAATTGAAGTATTTAAAAGTATAAAGTATTAATATTATAAATGCAGTTTAAAAATTTTAAGGCAGCAGGTGCAGTGGCTCATGCCTATAATCCTAGCACTTTGGGAGGCTGAGGCGGGTGGATTGCCTGAGCTCAGGAGTTCGAGACCAGCCTGGGCAACATGGTGAAACCCTGTCTCCACTAAAATACAAAAAATTAGCCAGTCATGGTGGTGCGTGACTATAGTCCCAGCTACTCAGGAGGCTGAGACAGGAAAATCGCTTGGACCCAGGAGGTGGAGGTTGCAGTGAGCAGAGATCGCACCACTGCATTCCAGCCTGGGTGACAGAGCAAGACTCTGTCTTAAAAAAAAAAAAAATTCAAGGACATTTAAATAAGTAAATTTCTGAATAGGAACAGTCATCAAAGTTTTCCTTAACAATGGCGGTTCAATGTTTTCTGTATTATAAAATAAAGTTATACATGGATGGAGCTGGAGGCCATTATCCTAAGCAAACTAACACAGGAACAGAAAACCAGATACTGCATGTTCTTGCTTATCAGTGGGAGCTAAACCCTGAAGACACAAGGACACAAATGAGGGAACAACAGATACCGGGGCCTCCTTGAGGGTGGAGGGTGGGAGGAGGGTGAGGACCACAAAGCTGCCTATCAGCCGGGCGCGGCGGCTCACACCTGTCATCCCAGCACTTTGGGAGGCTGAGGCGGGCGGATCACTTGAGCTCCGGAGTTTGAGACCAGCCTGGGCAACACACTGAAACCCCATCTCTACAAAAACTTAAAATTAGCCAGATGTGATAGTGCATGCCCGTAGCCCCAGCTATTAGGGAGGCTGAGGTGGGAGGATTGCCTGAGGCCGAGGCTGCAGTGAGCTGTGATCATGACACTGCACTCCAGCCTGGGTGACAGAGCAAAACCCTGCCTCAAATTAAAAATAATAATAATAATAATAAAGAAGGCTACCTATTGGGTACTATGCTTATAATTTAGGTAACAAAATAATCTCTACACCAAACCTCTGTGACATACAATTTACCTACATAACAAATCTGTACGTGTATCCCTGAACCTAAAATAAAAGTTAAAAATAAATAAATGTAGGAGTGCAAAAGTCTTATTGAAAAAAAAGATAAAGTTAAGAATAAATAAATAGGCTTGGGTGCAGGCCAGGTGTGGTGGTTCACGCCTATAATCCCAGCACTTTGGGAGGCTGAGGCAGGCAGATCACCTGAGCTCAGGAGTTTGAGACCAGCCTGGCCAACATGGCAAAAGCCCGTCTCTACTAAAAATACAAAAATCAGCCGGGCGTGGTGGCACATGCCTGTAATTCCAGCTACTCGGGAGGCCTAGCAGGAGAGTCGCTTGAACCTGGGATGTAGAGGTTGCAGTGAGCCGAGATTGCACCACTTCACTCCAGCCTGAGCTGGAGAAAATCTGTTTTGTTAAGCAGGAGAGTCTATTTTGTTAAGCAGGAGAATCGCTTAAACCTGGGAGGCGGAGGTTGCAGTGAGCTGAGAGTGTGCCACTGCTCTCCAGCCTGGGCGACAGAGCGAGACTTTGTCTCAAACAAACAAACAAAAAAAAAGGAGTCATTTGCTCCTCACATTTGGCCACTAATGAACATTGCCTACATGTTACAGGTGAGGAAACAGGTGAAGGAAGGGCATGCCCGGAGCAGAGGCCCAGCCCCACCCCAACGGCCTGGCTCTCCTGCATGGTTTAGTTTGGCCTCTAAAGCGTCCTTATTACAGGCAAAGTGCAACCCCACCACAGAGAATCCCTTTTCTCTCTGGAAGTGCTTATGTGATTAATCTGAAGTCACCATGACTTTGATTTCCTCTGCAGAAGACAGCAGCGTATTCCAGGAGCGCAATGCAGTAGAAAGCAACCATTTGGCCCTAGAGACGGAGACTAATTTCTGGGAAAGAGGCAGCCAGGCTCCTCCGCCTTATACAGGTCATGAAGACTCAGTACACTGAGATCGAAGGTCCTCAGTTCCTAGCTAAGCAAGCCTCCAAGGACTGTGACATCCCAACCTTCGGATGAGGATGGAGGCGGGAGGAGACACAGCCCGGCCAGGAGACCTGGGGTTGGGGCTCTGCCCCTGGTCTGGCTCAGCAATCGGGGCAAGTCACTACCCTGGCTGAGGCCAGCTTTGTCGGCAGTGAAATGGGTGAACGCTGCCTCTGCTTGAATCAAGAGTTTGTCAGGATGCTGTGGGAAAAATTATATGAAGGTTCTCTGTAACATTTAAAAAAAAAAAAAAAGGCCTGTTGCATATTTGTCAGGGGCTGGACCTTCTGTGAGCAGGCAGGTAGGGAACAGCTGAGCATGCTTGCGGGCTGTGGTGTCTTCAGGGCCTCTGTCACCCGTGTGACACTGTCCTTGGCTCAGCGGGCTGTGGAGGCCCCAAGTGACGCTGTGAACAGCTGGCAAGAGACTTCCCCCCACTCTGCAGCCTCCCTGCGACTTCTCGTCCCTTGTGAAGGAAGGGGTGGCTGCCTGACCTGTTGGTCCTGGGCACTGTCCTGCTCCCCTGGTTGTGGAGCTGCCAGGACGGTGGGACAACCAACACAATGCTCCTCTTCTTCTGTCGCGGACATCACCGCAGAGAAGAAAAGAGCCTCTCCCTAGAGAGAAATCCTGACGTCTGAAACTTCGGCTGAGTGGAGGAGAAAGGATAACTCATCACATTTCCCCAGAGCCAGGGCAGCACGTAGGAGTTGCGTTTTGAGGGGAGGATGATCCAGGAGAGAAAGGGTGCGCACAGCACACCAGCTGTGCTAGGGCCGGGCCGGGCGGACCGTGGGGCCCTGGGGAGCCCCTTGCCCCCACCAGCAGCCTGCTGCTGTGTGCGCCTCCTCCCAGGTGTTCAGCTTGGCTTTAACCTGGCAGTTGCCGGGAGGGGCTGTGCAGATGGAATTAAGGTCCCCATGAGCTGATCGCAAGATGGGAGACTGCTGGGGGCCTGAGTCCTTCAAGGCAGGGAGCTTTCTCCTGCAGGACCCAGAAGAAGACATCAGTGTTCAAAGCACGAGAAAGATCCAACCTGCCCTTTCCCCTGTGGAAAGAGGAGCCAGGTGGCATGGAACAAGGGTGGCCTCTAGGAGTGACCCCGCTGACAGCCAGTGAGGAAATGGGGATCCTATTCCCACTCCACAGGAATTGAATTCTGCCAACAAGGAGGACCTGGGAAGTGGAGTTTTCTCCAGAGGTTTCTGATGAGAACTCAGCCAGTTAGCACCTCGATCTCCGCTGGGCGAGGTCTGTGCAGAGCCACAGCCAGGCAGTATGACTTCTCTAACCTTCAGAATCGGGAGCTAATGAAGGGGTGGGGCTTAAACCACAAAATTTGTGTGTGTGTGTGTGTGCGCGTGTGTTTTAAAGAACACTACATAGCAATAGAAAATAAACAAATCTCCCCTCCATTAAACTGCACATTTATTGAAAGGTCAGTAGATGTGAATTAGCATATCTGTTTCTTCCTTCCTGAAAGCATTTTTGTTTGTTTGTTTGTTTTAGAAACACAGTCTCACTCTTGCCCAGGCTAGAGTGCAGTGGGGCGATCTCGGCTCACTGCAACCTCCACCTCCCTGGTTCAGGTGATTCTCCTGCCCCAGCCTCCTGAGTAGCTGGGACTACAGGTGCGCACCACCACGGCTGGCTAGTTTTTGTATTTTTAGTATAAACGGGATTTCACCATGTTAGCCGGGTTGGTCTTGAACTCCTGACCTCAGGTGATCTGCCTGCCTTGGCCTCCCAAAGTGCTGGGATTACAAACATGAACCACCGTGCCGGCCCTGAAAGCATTTATTTTGAAACAATTTCAAACTGAAAAACACCTCTATCCCTGTCTCCCACACTGACTAGTTGTCTATGTATTTGCTAAATAATTCTGTGTGTGTGTCACGTGCAAGTGCATATTTTTTTCTGAGCCATCTGAGCCCATTTACTCCTACAAAGAAAGATATTCACTTATATAAGCACATAAAAAATTCAATCTTGATGAAATGTCTATTCTATAGACCTAATCTGAAATATGAATATGCCCACTTTTTTTTTTTTTTTTGAGACCGAGTCTGGCTCTGTCGCCCAGGCTGGAGTGCGGTGGCCGGATCTCAGCTCACTGCAAGCTCCGCCTCCCGGGTTTACGCCATTCTCCTGCCTCCGCCTCCCAAGTAGCTGGGACTACAGGCGCCCGCCTCGTCGCCCGGCTAGTTTTTCGTATTCTTTAGTAGAGACGGGGTTTCACCGTATCAGCCAGGGTGGTCTCGATCTCCTGACCTTGTGATCCGCCCGTCTCGGCCTCCCAAAGTGCTGGGATTACAGGCTTGAGCCACCGCACCCGGCCGAATATGCCCACTTTACAGATGGACAAACTAAGGTAGAAAAGTTACATGCCTTACCCAAAGCCACACAGATGGTAAGCGGCAAAACCAGGTTTCACTTTGAAATCCCAGGCTCTTTTCCTTGTGTTCCATCTGTTTCAATTGGGCTCCAGTCGGAACAAGAGAAACCACTCTGGGTGTTTCGAAGAGCAGAGATTTAATAATACAGGAAGCCCTGTAAGTGTGGGAAGCCACAGCCACTCCTTTGGGGGACTCAGAGAGGGGAATGGTGTCACCCAACAGCCCAAGAATGTGCTCAGCACCCCAGCTCTCAAAGCTTCAGGAAGGGGGTGCCCCCCTCCAGCTGCTGCTGAGCAGGAGCCCAGGAGCGGCCTCCTGCACCCTGGGCTGACCTGCCGGAGCCTGGAGTCAGCAGCTTCCCATCACCGCTCGAGCGAAGTGGAGGTCTGAAATCACAGCTTCGCCGTCAGCTACTGGGGGACCTGCACGAGTCACTTAGCCTCCGAATGCCTCATTCCTCTGTAAAATGGGGCATCTGGTTTAGATGAGCTGTAAGATTCATTCCAGTTCTGAAATGACTAATTCTTCCCTCATTGTGTTCTTTGACTTTGAACAACTCATGCCTCTGTTCTGCACGTCCTCTTTTTCAGTAGCCTCTTTAGATCCGAGAGCAATCCAAGGGGAGGCAAGGGAGCCTGGGGTGGTGGAGGACACCCACCATGACCAACCTGTGTGCTTGCCACTGCTGGCTTCTGCTCCAAAGGCACCCTCTCCTCTTCTCCACACCCCATCCCCTCTTCTTTCTCTCTTGCTCCTCATCGGAGCTCCTTTCCTAGGTTGGGGAATTCCCTACCTTGTAGACTTATGAGGCATTATAGCTGCTGAAACCATCAGATCCTTCCCCAGCCTTCCCTGCAGCTGAGGGGGTGAGGTCAAGACCTCCACGGGGGAGCCAGACGCTCCTGCCCAGCCTCTGAAGGTGACTCATGAGTCAAAGTAGCAGGCTCAAGAGGTGGTGCCCCATGCAGATCTAGCATCCTGGGTTTGCCAGAGCCACTCTCTGATGTGAATTTGGCCATAGTCCTGGCAGCTTTGACTAGTTCTCCTGACTTTCTCCCAAACCTGTGAGCTACTCAATACCCTTCAATAAATTCCTCTCTGATTAAATCACCCAGAGTTGGATCCCTAGCTTGCAACCAAAACCCCTGACTGACACACATGTTATCTCATATAACACTCACAGCCACCATGGGGGCAGGTGGTGTTACTGTCTCCACTTTACAGATGAGGAAACTGAGGCACAGTGAGGCCAAGGAGCTTGCATATGAAGTCACATAGCTGTGAGGGGTGGCAGCCCCCAGATTATGTCACCAATGCAGCCTAAGACACAGCAGAAAATGCTTCAGGGATGAGGCCAGGCGTGGTGGCTCATACCTGTAATCCCAGCACTTCGGGAGGCCAAGGCAGGCAGATCACTTGAGCCTAGGAGTTCAAGACCATCTTGGGCAACATGGTGAAACCCCATCTCTACCAAAAATACAAAAAATTAGCTGGGCGTGATGGCACATACCTGTGGTCCCACCTATCTGGGAGGCTGAGATGGGAGGATCGCTTGAGCCCAGGAGGTTGAGGCTGCAGTGAACTGTGATCATGCCACTGCATTCCAGCCTGGGCAACAGTCCTGTCTCAAAACAAAAAACAAGAAGAAAAAAAAAGAAGAAGAAGAAGAAGAAGGAGAAGGAGAAGGAGAAGGAGAAGGAGAAGGAGAAGAAGAAGTGACAAGAAACTCCTGGTCACTCAGCACAGGCTTTTCCTGAGGACAGAGATGTGTGGTGAGAGCCTGTACAGCCCTGCCGGTAGAACAAGAGCTGTTCCATCTCAGCTTCATCTAGAAAGGCGATGTTTCCTACAGATTTTTGTTTTAAGCGTGGAGCAGAGGACCATACTGTATAAACAGCAAATCAGGAAAATTAAGCGTACTGTTTTAGTGAAAGAAAACTGAGTTTTCTTCTTTTTTTTTTTTTAAGAAACACGTCTCTCTCTGTTGCCCAGGCTGGAGTGCAATGGCATGATCATGACTCACTGCAGCCTCAACCTCCCAGGTTCAAGCCATCCTCCCTCCTTAGCCTTCCGAGTGGCTGGGATTCCAGGCGTGCACTGCCACCACAACCAGCTAATTTTTAAAATTTTCTTGTAGAGATGGAATCTTGCTATATTGCCCAGGCTGTCTTGAACTCCTGGCCTCAAGTAATCCTCCTGCCTTGGCCTCCCAAAGTGCTGGAATTATAGGCATGAGCCACTGTACCTGTCCAATCTGAGAATGCATCCTCGTGGCTAAATGACTTATGACTTTATCCTTCACTCAGATTCCCTAAATGTCAGATAACCACGGCACAATTATCAAAATGTGAGAATTCATAACTATCTAATAATAAGTTAAAAATAATTAACTTGCATGTCATCAACTGTCCTATGAATATCCTTTTGGGGGTTCAGGATCAGCCCAGGGGTCCCCCAGTGCGGTTGTTGGTCATCGTGTCTCTTCAGTCTCCTTGAATGTGGAACGCTTCCTCCGCCCCGCTTTGTCTTTCGTGATTTGGACATTTCTGAGGACGTCCTGGCTGGGTATTTTGTTGCACATCCCTTATTTTAGGTGTCTCGTGTTGCCTTGTGATTAGATTCAGCGTATGCATTTTTGGCAGGAATACCACAGATGTGACTTGGTATCCTTTTCTATGAACCGTGTCGGGAAGGACGTGACGTTGATTCCGCCCATTCCTCGTGAGGTCTGCCAGATTTCTCCTCTATAAAGTTACCATTTTCCCCTTTGTAATGGATAATTATCTGGTGGCGAGATGCTTTGAGTCTGTCCATATCCTGTTTCTCATGATATTTTGCCCACTAATTTTAACATCCACTGATGATTCTTCCCTGAAACAAGTACACTGTGGCATTTGCCAAATGGTGATTTTTCTAGTTCCATGATTCCTCCTACATGTATTGGTTGGAATTTTACCATAAGGAAAAGCTTTCTCATTTCCCTCATTCATTCATTCATCTATTTATTTAAATCAGTATGGGTTCAAGATTCTTCTTTAATTCCATGGGTCACAATCCGTCTACTACCATAATTTATCTTGTTCTTCAGACTGTCCCAGAAGAGCCCCTTCAGGTCAGCCCTGGCGTCCTTGGGACACGCCCCCATCATTTTGGGGTACCAAAGATGCTGCTGGCTCATCTTGTGCTTTCCCACCCTAATCCTCTAACCCTCTGAGATCTCCTGGTTTCTTCAATTGCAGGATGGTATTCAGAATGCCAAGACCTGGGAGGTAGATGCACTTATTTACTTTCTTTTATTCTTCTCTCTTTCTTGTTTGCTTGCTTTCTTGCTTTCTTGCTTCTTTTGAGACAGAGTCTTGCTCTGTTGCCCAGGCTGGAGGGCAATGGTGCAATCTCGGCTCACTGTAGTCTCTGCCTCCTGGGTTCAAGTGATTCTCATGCCTCAGCCTGCTGAGTAGCTGGGATTACAGACGTGCGCCACCACGCCCAGCTAATTTTTGTATTTTTAGTAGAGACAGGGTTTCACCATGTTGGCCAGGCTGGTCTCAAACCCCCAACTTCAGGCGATCCACCTGCCTCGGCTTACCAGAGGCCTGGGATTACAGGTGTGAGCCACCGCGCCCGGCTTCATTTACTTACTTTCCATGTTCATAGTTCTCTCCGATGCTGTGGATCATGAATCCTTTCACAGTCATATGCATGTGTGCACACACACACACAGGAATCCTCTAGGGGCCCATGCGCAGCAGGTGGGGTTTCTCTCAGCAGCGGTGCCCACCCAGGCGCCCCCTCCTCCTCACTCCTCTTGGAGACCAGAGCTTCCTATTCACTACCCTGGGGCAGTTAAAGCAGCCCCTCCCTGCTCCCAGCTAAACAATAATGATGATAATGGCAATGATCATAATGATGAAGATAATGTTAATATAATAATGATTATGATAATGATAATACTGACGATAATAACAATAGAAGCACCCATTTATTAAGCTCTCCTTGTGCTGCGTGAACAAAACATTGAGGCTCAAAGAGCATTTTTCACACAGCATAGGAAGGGACCCAGCAGGGACTCAGACCCATCCCAGAACCCCCAGCCTTCTGGCAAACTCCAGGGAGATGGGAAGCTTGAGCAGGGGGATCCACACCACATGTGGGCCGTGGCGTGGGGATAGCCAGGCAGTGGGAACGGCTCTGGACTCTCACGCGGGGGATGTGGCACAGGCCTCAGGTGGGCGTGGACAGGACAGGCGTCGGCCTCAGGTACTTTGTGGACCTAGCTGGCCCTGCCCCCGGCACTCCTTCACACACATTCTTTTTTGCCAGCGTCTCAGCCCACATCAAAGGATCCCAGCATGCTTCCCAAAGCCTGGAATTCCTTTGCTGGGAATGGGAAACAAAGCTGTACATTTTATCATCAGAGAGGAAAATCCCAAAATGCAAACACACGGCCAGAGAGCCTGTTGCAGGCAGGAGTTTCCGAGTAGAGTGTGTCAGATCCCCTCCTACTGAGTGTCACCCTCCCTTCCGAGACAGCATGGGAGCCGTCAGCCTACGGACTGCGGAGAACTCCAGGAAGGAGCCTTTTCTTCCTGCAATGAGGACAACCAGAAGCTGTGGCCACGGCACCTGCTGTCCCCGGAGCCTGGGCACTGACGTGAGGGAGGAAGGCGGCACCTCCCTTTCCCCTGCCCTGGCCACAGGAGCCTCAGGATTGAGAGCTCATCTGCAGGTAGGTCTGCCCAGGGAGGGGTCCCTGCATAATGGGTCTGAAGCCCCTGGGGCCCTGGGGTCCCTACCCTAGGTCACCTGCAGGCATAAGTTGCTCCTTTCTCTTCAGCTCTCAGGTGTGGTCAAGAAGTAGTGGGCTGAACTAAGCAGCATAGTGGTGAGCATCACCTGGGACTCTGCCTAGAATGCTAGAAATGGGCATTCTTGCCCCCCACGCCCACGAGACTTACTGAGTTAGAAACTTGGGGTAAGGGCCAGCAATCGCTGTGCCCAGCCCTCCAGGTGGGTGGCTCCGATATCTGTTCAGGCTTGAGAACCTTTGTGCTCAGGACCTCCGGTTACCAAATCATGCCACTTACGGTGACCATTCTCAAATGATGACAGAAGGAAGAAGTACGAGGAAGACTTGAGCCTGGCCGGGCAATCCTTGGTTTCCTCACGAACCCTTGCGATCGGGTTACATTTTGAACACCACTGGGACGTGCTAAGAGCTCCTTTGGACCAGAGAGCAGTGCTCACATCAGTAGTCCAGCAGACTGAGCATGGAGATGTCAGCAGACACACTTGAAAGTTTGGTGAGTAATAATGAAAGTACTCAGTTCTGGGACTCATACTATATTGTTGACAGGTCTGGGAATAGAGCCTCAACTTAAAATTACTTCAGATCTTTTCTCCAGGTCTGAAAACCAGAGGGACCATGCCCACAATCCCCGCCGTTTCCCCGACCAGCATGGCTGTGGCGAGTTTGTTGTTCAACCCCGGATGGCTCAGCAAATCCAACCCCCTCTGCCTGGTACTATCGCCGCATGGATCTGCAGAGGCAGCCGTTCCTGCCAGGCAGCTTTGCCTTCTGCGAAGGACAACACAGAACCACTCTTTGAATTATTTGACATTGACATCAATCGTAATTGGCTGACTCTGGTTGGTGGTGAGAGAACCAATGTTTCCAGGGATTATTAAACAACCACAAAAATCTGAGAGGGCGGTTATCTGAACGTGGAACAGAAACAAGACAGTAACGAGTTCCAATGTTCTTTTTTTATTCTATACAGGATTCAAACGAACTCAGAGTAGCGAGATCAGAATACATCAGTCTGACCTGTTTTTACCATAACACTTCTGATACCAAGTGCGTGGGTTTTTTTCACACCGACAACCAGTTCCCCAACTCTCCAGACACCAACTGGGTGGTCTACTATCCATTCAAATGTGACACTAACTCCACAGGCTGCGAGGCTCGGTCCCTCAGGACTGCCCTGAGTTCGGACACCAGCCTCCTGGCCCCAGCCCAGAGTACCCATATTTCTGTTCAACTTGGCTACAAAGTAGGGGGTTTCCTATACTCCCCGCTCCCTCCCCCCAGTTTCACATTCAGTAATTTGCTAGAACAGCTCACAGAACTCGGGAAGGCACTTTACTGGTACTGGTTTATTATTAATATAAAGCACTGGACTCAGAACAGTCAGATGGAAAAGATCCTTAGCATGAGGTGATGGGGCGTGAGGGCCAAGGGGCTTCCCCATCTTCTCCAGCCTGACACCCTCCCAACACACCTCCATGTGTTCAGCAACCCAGAAATTCTCCCCATTCTATCTTTTTTTTTTTCTTTTTGAGTCGGAGTCTCGCTCTGTCACCCAGGCTGGAGTGCCGTGGCATGGTCTTGGCTCACTGCAACCTCTGCTTCCTGGGTTCAAGCAACAATCCTGCCTCAGCCTCCTGAGCAGCTGGGATTACAAGCGTCTGCCACCATGTCTGGCTAATTTTTGTACCTTTAGTAGAGACAGGATTTCACCATGTTGACCAGGCTGGTCTCAAATTCCTGACCTCCAGTGATCCACCCACCTCAGCCTCCCAATGCTGGGATTACAGGTGTGAGCCACAGTGCCTGGCTCACATTCTGTCATTTGGGTTTTTGTTTGTTTGTTTATTTTTTTGAGGATTCATTACATAGGCATGATTGATTAATCACTGACCATTGGTGATTAACTCAATCTCCAGCCCCTCTCCCCTTCCCAGAAGTCAGAGGTCTGAGCTGAAAGTTCGGACTAATTCCCGCTCCCAGCCCCCATCCTGAAGCTGCCCAGTTCTCTCATTGACATCCAAAAAACACTCATCCTTCTGGAGATCCCAAAGGTTTTAGAAGCTCCGGACCAGAAAACAGGATCAAAGACCAAGTATCCAGCCTCAGCACCATCCACCTCTGAGGGCATGTGCTCTGGCCTTACTACGACAGCGGTGGTGGTGAGTCTGATACAGGCAGGATGACGCACACTTTATCTGGAACCACTGGCCTTGGACAAAATTTGCCTTCTGTAGCAGGTAAGTCCATGGAGCTAAGTCCAGGTCCACCTGCCATTGCAATTATGGCAGGGAATATTACAGAAGGAGCTGACGATTATGCCTAACTTCGGATTTGGGGTGCCCTTCTGTTCCCCACCTTCCTGCTCTGCTGACACCCACACCTGCAAAGGCGGTGGCACAGAAGCTGAAGTCAGGGCTCAGGACCTGATCTGTAGCCAGGCCCATGAGCAGGATCTGTTTTGAAGGCTCTACCAGCAGCTGTGTCCCAAGACAACTGGCAAGACACCATCCCACTCCACAGTGGCTTCCTCCCCGTGGCATCATCTCCCTTCCAAAGAGGGAGGAATTTGGACTATTACCCGTGAACGATAGCAGGCTAAGAAATGAATTATGATTAAGGAAAGATTAAAGGAAAAAAAAAAAAAAAAAAAAAAACGCCCACATCTACTGGCTGTACCTTTCCTGCATGATTTTTGCCACCGCACGGAAAGCGGGCCGATTGATATTTGCATGGGTGTTTTAAATATCAGATTAGGCCGGGTGTGGTGGCTCCCGCCTGTAATCCCAGCACTTTGGGAGGCCGAGGGAGGCCGAGGCGGGTGGATCACGAGGTCAGGAGATCGAGACCATCCTGGCTAACCCGGTGAAACCCCGTCTCTACTAAAAATACAAAAAATTAGCCGGGTGTGGTGGCAGACGCCTGTAGTGCCAGCTACTCGGGAGGCTGAGGCAGGAGAATGGCGTGAATCTGGGAGGCGGAGCTTGCAGTGAGCGGAGGCACCACTGCACTCCAGTCTGGGAGACACAGTGAGACTCGTCTCAAAAAAATAAAAAATAAAAAATAAATAAATATCAGGAGATCATGAGATTTGCTCCTGACATCTTTTTTTTTTCAAAGTGCAACTGAAAATAGCACTTTTCACAACAATTAACTGTTAACCGGCTCCAAAGAAGGTCTGCTTTTTAGACATTTGGAAGGAATAAAAGGCATCTTCTCAGATGCTAGCCTTTGCAGACGCAAGGTCAGTGGTGCTGGGAGGTGACTCCCTGCATTTCTGTATGTCCGTTTCTTATGTCGCACTATTACTTCCCTTGAGTAAGGGACGTAATATTGAGTAATATTTATTGAACTGTGTGTGAGAAACTGTTCCAGGCTCCGGGAAAACAGAGAACAAAAGAAAAAAAAATTGGCTGCTTTCATAGACTCCACAAACGAATAAGCACATAGGGAGTCGGTCAGGCGGTGACCCGTGCGGTGGAGAGAACGCAGCCGGCGGGACACGGCGGGGTCGCGGTTAAACCGAGGCAGTGGAGAGGTCCCCAGAGAAAGACGCGAGTTTCTGGGGTGCTCCCTCCAGCCAGCAGTTAATTTCAATTCTGCCGGGCGCGGTGGCTCACGCCTGTAATCCCAGCTATTCGGGAGGCTGAAGCGGGAGGATAGGTTTGAGCCTCGGGAGGTCGAGGCTGCAGTGAGCTATGATTGCACCACGGCACTCCAGCCTGGGCGACAGAGTGAGATCCTGTCTCAACACACACACACACACACACACACACACACACACACACACACACACACCCCAAACCAAAACAAACAAAAAAAGAGAAAACATTAAACAATTTCAGTTTGTTCAATTTGAGTCAGCTGGTGATTTGAGCCTGTCCCCAGTGCCCGTAGGACATAAAAGTAAAAATGGGATGGAATTCCCCCAAGTCCCGTCCTTTGGGAAGGATGGCTCGGAACAACCTGAAGGCGCAAAAGGAGTTGGTTTCTTCCCCGACCAGTTTTCCCCTGTTCCGTGGAGTCCGCAAGGGCAGGCGGCAGCTCCGAGGCCGGCAAGTTCTGCGTCTGGGGGCTGCGGGCCGCCCCTGCGGGACCGGGGAGAACTGGGCAGGACAGGGCGGCCCGGCCCACGCCCCGGCTTCCCCCTGCAGCCCGAGGGCACCCGGAGCTCACGGCTGGCGCCGCCCCGCGCTTCCTGCCTCGCGGCGGATCCTCCTCCGCGCCGTGACGCGCCAGGCTTTGACCAAATATGTCCCTTTCCCCTCCCTCCCCCGCCCCGCCGCCCGCAGGCGCCCCGAGCCGCGGGGCTGCCGCCTGGACGTCGTCCTGTTCGGGTGTCGCGGGCCGGCCCCGCGGGGAGCGCCCCCGGCGTGATGCCCTTCAGGAAAGGTAGGAAGGAGTCCCGGTAACGCGGCCCACGCCCCCAGCGCGCGCGGGGACCTGCACGGCCGCCTGTGGGTACCCAAGCCTTGGGTCCTCGCCAGGCGCGGAAGCACTGTGCACCCGGGCTGCGGCGGTGCCGGCTGGGGCCGAGCGAGACGCGCGCCACCTTGTTCCCTCCGCCCTGCGCTGCGCCCCGGCCCCGCGTGCCCCTCCAGATCCTCCCTGTCTCCTCTGGCCCCGCGTGTCCCCTCCGGCCCCGCGCGTCCCCCTCCGGCCTCGCGTCTCCTCTCTGGCCCCGCGTCTCCTCTCTGGCCTCGCGTCTCCTCCGCAGCCCCGCATTGTCCCTCCAGACCCACGCTATCTCCTCCAGAGCCGCGCGTCTCTTCTGGCGACTCCGCGGCCGCCACCACGTGCCCGAGCCGGGGGCGGCACTTGCAGCGAATTCCCGCTTCCCGCTGCGCTCCAGCCCCGGGCCGCGGATAGACCAGGGCCCCGGACCCGGAGGGACCCGGAGGGCGGCGGGATCCGGGGTCCTGGGGGCGGGCGCGGTGCGCTCGGGGGCACGGAGAGGGACAGCGCGGCGCGGGAGGGAGGCAGCGGGGGCCTGAGTCCCGCCTCTGCCCCTCCCGCCCTCTGACCCCGGGGAAGTCATTTCAGCCCCCAGCCTCAGTTGCCTCCTGGGCAAAACCTGCGCTTGGATAGGGACGGCCGCGTGAGGATGGGAGCAGTCCCTAGAAAAGCAAACCCCGGCCAGCTGATGAGCGCGGCCCGCCCCCTCCTGCAGGGGCTACCCTCTGCCTTCTCCGCCCTGCGTGCCAGGACTGCCAGAAAGGCCCAGCTACCTCATGTTCCCTGCCCGCGCCGGGGGGCTCCCAGCGGACTGGACCCCGGTTTACAGGCCGGGTGGTTGGAGGCCCAGCACGGCCCAGAGCCTAGGGCCACTCTCAGCTCAAAGCCCCGGGAGAGAAGTGGGAGCTGCAGAAGTGTGGGAAGGGGGGCCTCGATTTGACTTTCAAATCAGAGTTGTGTGACTCCTGCGGACGGGGTGGCGGTGTGGGAGGGTGGGGTCGGGTGGGGCGTGGGGAGCCTGGCCTCTCCGGGCACTGGGCCTGTGCTGTGCAGTCTCTCCCTCCCCCCACCCACCCTCCTGCCTCTCTTCTCTCATAACTCAGAGGCACGGCCAGGCCAGCCCGGTGCTACCGTTGCCTGGAGGTTGTACTGGACTTGTTTTTCAAACAGAGGGTGCCTAGGTATCAGCGTGGGCTCCTGGCGGTGAAGGGGGTGGCTGCTGACTCTCCTGTCCCCTTGGGGTAGGGAGATGGGGGAGGGTGGCCAGAAGGAAGGTGACAGCCAGTAAGCAGGGGCTCTGCCACGCCTCCGTCAGCTGGACACGTTTAGTCTCACGCCCACTGTCCTCGGTGTCTCCATTAATCCAGGCATGACGCGGCCACCTTGACTCCCTGGGTTCTCTGGAACCCGACTCCCCCCTCCCCCCCGCCCTCATTGACTGCAGGGGACGGTCATTTATCTCTGACTTCATCACTTCTGCCCACTTTTGGAGATGTGGGCTCTGGTTGGGAAACTCTTAAAAGGGACAGACTTCTGTTTAACTTGTTAGGGCACTCAGTAGGGTGCCTTATGCGGCAAGGTATTACATAGCCAAGCTGCTAATGTATTATTTGCATACGAAGATTTTGCTTTATGACAACGTATTTTAGTGCATTATTAGATCACACGGGACAAAACATTTGCAAACTGCCAACCACGGTAAGCTTTGGTTTTGTTGGTTATTGTTATTATTGTTTAATCTGAAGAGACCTTGCTGCATGAAGGGGAAAATGTTATTGTTCCATTTGGCAGATGCTCCTTCCGGGGGTCCCAGGGTATAAGAAACAGACTTGTTTGGCATAAGTGCTGTCTGCATTGTCCAGACGCGCTGGTGTGAGCCAGGGCACAGGCTCTTGGAGGCTTTATCTAGGCAGAGCTTCCCCAGTTGCAGATGGGAGCTCTCCCTTAGAAGTAAACACAGCAAGTGGGAACTGCAGGGAGCCAGGCCGTTGCTGGATTTGGTGCTGAGCCGTGGTCTGAAGCTGCCTGGAGGGGACAAGGTCCTCCTGTGAGGGTCAGCACGGCACCTCAACCCTGCACTGTTGGGAGGTGCAGGAGATGCCAGGGCAGCTACTCTTCTGTATTTTTTGACCTTTGAGCCATCTGAATGTGTTAACTATTCAGAAAAGTAATTTAAAAATTGGGAAATGGAGAAGGCATCCTTTGCAGGCTGGAAGCCGAGCAGGGACAGCTGCGGATTCCCTCCCCAGGATGCACTTCTGCCTCTTGACAAGCTTTAGACTTTGGGATCAGCTCCGTCAGGGGCCTGGAGGGTACCAGGCAAGTCAAGGAGTTTAATGATGGGGAGGTTTGGGTAGGAGATAGGAAAACCTTAAGGGATAGTGCAGAGCCCTGGGCATTAGCACCTCGAGGTTTAAAATGTCAAGCGGCAGAGCCGAAACTAGGGACAGCCTGACAGGCACTGTGGCCTCTGTCGGAGGGGGCAGGCAGTGTGTAGCCTGCAGAGAGGGAGCTGGGAGAATCCCCACCTAGACCTCACTCCTTCCTCCCTCTGATCTCATGGCTTTGGCAGCCAGAGGGCCGGGGAGCAGTGAATACAGGGGAGCCTGACGGGGTGGTCCATACAGGGGAGTCTGATGGGGCGGTCCATATAGGGGAAACTGCTGGGACGCAGAGCCGGGTGGATTTCCCTTTTGGAGGAGTAAGGGTCTTCAGGGCAGAACAGAGAAGCAACCAAGGGTCTTAGGTGCTGGTCCTGTCCCTCACTTATGGGAGGAACTAGCGGACAGCTACTGAATGTAGTTACGGGAAAGGTGAGTGGTTGCATGCCACGTCATTCATTCATTCTCTAGACTGGGCACTTGCTATGCACCAGGACACGCCAGGTACCAGCTGAACAGAAAGACATGGCGTCTCCTCCCAGGAGCCCACCTTCTGTGCTCTCCAGCAAGTGCCGGGGAGGGGAGTCAGAAGTCCCAGTGCAGAGCGGCTCTCAGTAGGAGGCCCCGTGTGAGGAGGCTGAACTCCGCATTGAGGAGGTGTGGCACTGGTTGACCTCCTGCACTGTCACACAGGCTGTGGTAGGGTTGGTGCCATGGTGCTGGCTAGAATGGAGCCAGAGGGACTTAGACCTCATATTCCACCTGTCCAACATAGACCGCAGTGTATGGCACGTGGCAGGCAGGAACTGTATCAGGTGGGTGATGGCTGCATCTGGGTCGTGTCCCCTGTGCTCAGCGCGAGGCTGGAGCAGCAGCTGGCAGTGGCAGTCGCGGCCCAGGTTGGGGAAGGACGCCGCAAGCATTGCGTTCAGGGCTCACAGCTCTTCCTGTGGGTCTCCAGGGTGACGGTGGTTAGAGCGGGAGGAAGGTCTGCGTCTTTGGCCAATCTGTCTAGAAGAAGGAGAAGTGAGTATCTTGATGTGAAACACAAAAGAAATTCATGAGAAGAAAAGGAGGCAGGAAGCACTTCAGCTGGACATGGAGAGGAAAGTATGCATATGATGACTAACTTTGGGAACCACAATGGAGGTATGCTGGGGCAGTTCTTCCTGTGCAAGAACTTCTCTCCTTAAAAATCAAATAGATGGGCCGGCGTGGTGGCTCATGCCTGTAATCCCAGCACTTTGGGAGGCCGAGGTGGGAGGATCACTTAAGGCCGCGATTGGAGACCAGCCTAGACAACATAGCGAGACCCTCTCTCTACCAAAAAAATCAAAAATCAGCTGGGGGTGGTGGCATGAACTTGTAGTCCCAGCTACTCTGGAGACTGCGGTGGGAGGATCGCTTGAGCCCAGGAGTTCAAGGCTGCAGTGAGCTACAATCGCACCACTGCACTCCAGCCTGGGTGACAGAGCAAGACCCTGTCTCTCTAAAGAGAAATAAATAAATAAGGTAGGTGGTATAGACGGTGACTCATCTCAGGTGATGGAGGTGTGGCTCTGCTAAGAGATTGTGGTCTTCAGCAAATTGTCGAGGTCCTTTTCAAGTCTAGAATCCTATAAAAATGTCTTCAGACAGCAGTGTTCCAAGGATTCTTGCACATTCCACCTTCAGAGGGACAAGGGACTAGCAGGTGAAAGTTCTAATAATAAATAACAATAAGGCCGGGTGCGGTGGCTCACGCCTGTAATCTCAGCACTTGGGAGGCCGAGGCAGATGAATCACCTGAGGTCAGGAGTTTGAGACCAGCATGGCCAAACATGGTGAAACCCCATCTCTACTAAAAATACAAAAATTAGCCAGGGATGGTGGCAGCCACCTGTAATTCCAGCTACTTGAGGGGCTGAGGCAGGAGAATCACTTGAACCCAGGAGGCAGAGGTTGCAGTGAGCTGAGATCGCGCTGCTGCACTCCAGCCTGGGTGACAGTGAGATTCCCTCTCAAAACAAACAAACAAACAAACAAAACCAATAAGATATAAAATGCACTGTGTGGGATGTGAGGGCAATCTGGCTGTGACATCTGTCACCCCCGTGATTGCCAGGGTTGACTTGGCTCATCTGGCTGGCTAGGTGGGTGTCCCCTTCCTCCCTCACCACTCCATGTGCATGCCTCCCGAAGCTGTGCGCTTGGTCCAAGAGGACCACCATCGCCGATAGAGGAGGACCCGTCTTCGGTCAAGGGCATACGAGTAGCTGCGCTCCTCTGCTAGAACCTCCAAACAAACTCTCAAAATGCACTGTGTGACCTTAGTAGAATATCCTCCAGTTCCATCCCAAGGATTTCACTCTTTTTTATGGCCAAGTAGTATTCCATGGTGTATATGCACATTTTCTGTATCCATTCATCTGTTGTTGGACACCTAGGTTGATTCCATGTCTTGGCTGTTGTGAATAGCGCTGCAATAAACATGGGGTGTGGATGTCTCTTCTTGCCTTTTAAGCTCATGCCTTTTCTGTCACCTTTTCCACTGATTCTATGCACATAGCAGCTCTTGCAGGTATATCCTGTCCCATAACTAGACTGGAACACTCATTTGTTCTCAGAATGCTTTCTGCATGGTAACTTGGTGAGCTATTTGAGTTACGGTCTATACCTCATGCTTATATTGGACCTGGTGATAGCAAGTGCTTCATAAATTCTTCTACTTGGTTAATCTGTCATTTTCTTTTGGAATGAATAGTTGCAGAGCCACATTAAGATCCTTATACGCCAGGCGTGGTGGCTCATGCCTGTAACCCAGCACACTGGGAGGCTGAGTGAGGTCAGAGGATTATTTCAGGCCAGGTGTTCGAGACCAGCCTGATCAACATGGCAAAGCCCTGTCTCTACTAAAAATACAAAAATTAACTGGGCATGGTGGCAGGCGCCTGTAATCCCAGCTACTCAGGAGACTGAGGTACAAGGATCACTGGAACCTGGGGGCGGAGCTTGTAGTGAGCTGAGATCGTGCCACTGCACTCCAGCCTGGACGACAGAGCGAGACTGTCTCAGAAATAATAATAATAATAAATCCTTATAAACCCTAAATGCTGAAAGATGATGGCCATCCCCCCATGTGTAATTTAAAATAAAGACAACACCCAGCCATAAACGTAGGGAAGACGAACACGTTCCTGAATTTCACTATGGTCATCATTTGGTTCCTTTTTGGAAATACCAAATATCAAGTTCTAAATACCACTGCCACCCAGGGCGGCAAGCATGGACACTGTCTGCATGCTGGTTAGTCCAGCCCCAGACCCAAAAATACCAAGGGCTCCTAAGTCCTCAGGACTGTAGATCTCCTCAATTCCCAAGCACGCATTGTATTTCTCTGCCCGCTGCGAGTCTGTCCTTTAATTTCCCACGTCACTGGGAGTTCCCACGGTGGGGCCTGCATCTTCATCTGGGTCCCAGCACCCAGCACTGACACGGTGGTCCTCCTACTGCCTCAGCATTTGCTGTGGACACCTCTCGGGCTGGAAGCCCAATCACACTGTGTTCTCCTGTCCTTCCCAGTATTTGTACGTAGATGAAATTGGATAAAATGAACACGGGGAAAGGAACCACAAAGTCACAGGAGAAGCATGGGAAGGGTGGGAAGGACCCAGGCAATCAGAGCCTCAAGTCTTTTCATAACACCCACCATCTCCTGGCCCTCAATATCATGGCTTTCTGAGCATCTGCACACGGAGACCATTCGCTTTGCTCATTATGCAGGACTGTGGTCATGTCTACAGATCCTTTGCTGCAGGGGACATTTCTAGAAGCTGTTCAAGCAGGAAGGCACAGGCGGTAGGAATCATGCTGCAGGCTGCATGATTGGGCGCTTCATGGAAGCCACTTAAGAGCACTTGGCCTCAGCTTACCCATCTGTCAAAGAAGGGGGTGAGCTAAGATTCTCTCCAGTTGGAGATCTGTGCTTCCTAATCGCTTGGATGCTTGTCACACACACTGAGTCTCTAGCCCCTCAGCCTTCCTGGCTAAGTCGGCTGCAGGAAGCAAAAGGAATTCCGCCTGCACCTTTGTCCTTCAAAGACTTTGTCCTGGGCACGTGGCCAGGTATCTCCCTGCACCTCCAGGTCAGAGGCTGGCCACGTTTTCAGGCAAGTGGCAAATGAAGAGGCCATGACCTTGAATTCTCCAGGCGACGTGCTCCTGGCTTTGACTCCGGGACTGAAATTTATATTCCAAAAAATGTCAGTGTTGGGATCTAAGCTCTTGAATGCACATTCTAGGTTCTCTCCTATTAAGACAGTTTGGGACTGGGCGTGGTGGCTCTCACCTGTAATTCCAGCACTTTGGGAGGCCAAGGCGGGTAGATCACTTGACATCAGGAGTTTGAGACAAGCCTGACCAACATGGCAAAACCCCGTCTCTACTAAAAGTATGGAAAATTAACTGGGTATGGTGGCAGGCACCTGTAATCCCAGCTACTCGGGAGGCTGAAGCAGGAGAATCACTTGAACCTGGGGGGCAGAGGTTGCAGCGAGCCAAGATGGTGCAACTGCACTCCGAGCCGGACGACAGAGCCAAACTCCGTCTCAAAACAACAACAACAACAACAACCAAAAGCAAAAATTGCCTATGATTCATGACTGCAGAGGAAGAGTTCCAAGATTCCCAGCCAGGCGGTTGAGACGGTGGGCCAGGACAGCAGGCAGCCAGACACAGGAAGGGAGCCCCAGTCGGGAGAACACCGTCCCACTCGCTGTAGCTCCCTGCTGGCAGTGTGCATGACTCTTGGTGGTATCTTGTGTGGGGGTCTGAGCTAGGGGCCTGGCCCCAGGAACGTCACAGGTTCTGGTTGGGGCAGCCACAAGGTGTCTGAAGAGTAGAGGGTTTGGTCATCCTCGCACTTCCGCAAGCAGCCTCTCCAGCTGTGGCTCCGGAAGGTGCTCTGGCATGACAGTTCAAAAACACACTTCCCCCTGGCCAGGGCTTCAACACTCACTTGTCAGAAAGTGAGGTCCTGTATGCCCCAGTCCTCAGCCAGAGGAGCAGGAAGCAGATTTCCCAGAGGCCGTGGCCCCTTGCATTGGTGAGGACACTGGGGTGCTACCTCTGTTTGAGGGGTGCCTGACAACTGTGCTTTCTTAGGGTGGAGTTGGTCTGGTGTCGTGACTGTCTGCTTGAGATACTGACCCCTGGCGATCAGATTCTGGAAGTCCTCTCCTGAGGCTGCTGAAGTCATGCCAGAGGCTTGTCCAGCCATGGGAGTGGAGAAAGATCCAATCAGGCAGGGCGAACGGGAAGTCGGGAAGGTATCCTCTCCCCTCCCTGAGAACTGTGGACTTTCAAAAGGAAGTGAGAAAGAGGAAGGTCTTGCCTAGGCATGGGGTAGACCTGTTTGATGCAGGCGGACTTCAGGGAGAGCCGGTCCTCAGTGCCACGGTGCTGTGACTGTCGGGCGGCAGCGTTGGCTCACAGCCATGGTGGGGACGCCTTGTTTCTCAGAAGGACAGAAATGCACTCCTGCAGCTCTTGTTCCTGGCTTCACATTAGAATTAACTGAGGAGCTTTAAAAAAAAAACAAAAACCTGATGCCCCAGAAATTCTGATTTGATAGTTTCTGCCTTGATGCTTAGACAAAAAATGTCCTGAAACAATACTTAACCTCAGACAATACTGTACATGCTGATGTTTTCTAGTCTGTTCCATTTCATTAAGAAAGATTCTGCTCTTATTCCAGTAAATTGATTTCAAGGCCACTAATGGGTGGTGACCCACACCTTTGAGATGCCTGTTCCGGGCATCAGCTCCCACTGCAGAGGCTGGGGAGCCGACAGCTCCCTTCCCAAGCTCTGCAGTGGGAACTGATGGCTGGAACAGTTCCTGCAGCCGGGCTCCAGTGTGATTCACGTCCTGTGGCAAGTTCTGGGTGGTCCAAGTGAGGCAGAAGCCTTGCTGGGGGCTTTACCCATCCACACTGCTGTGGAGCCTCTGACCCTCCATGGAGGCTTCCCGAGCCAGGCAGCGGGGGAGGAAGTGTCTGGTAGGGGGGTGGAAGGCATCATGATAACTAGCCACCCACAGGGGCCAAATCTCTCTGGGACGTTTGCACAAGGAACATTCCGAACCCACGAATAAAGGAGGGCTGCAGATCTTGTAGCTGAGGAAATTCAGTAGAAAAGCAAGAAATGTATGGCCAGGTGCAGTGGCACACACCTGAAGTCCCAGCTACTCGGGAGGCTGAGGTGGGAGGATCGCTTGAGCCCAGGAGAGCGACACCGGCCTGGGCAACATAGTGAGATCCTGTCCCTACAAATAAAAAAATTTAAAACTTAGCTAGGTGTGGAGGCATGTGCCCGTAGTGCCAGCTACTTGGGAGGCTGGGTTGGAGGATTGCCTGAGCCTGGGAAGTTGAGGCTGCAGTGAGCCTTCATCGTACCGCTGCACTCCAACCTGGGCAACAGAATGAGACCTTGTCTTTAAAAAGAGAAAGAAGAGGCTGGGCACGGTGGCTCATGCTTGTAACCCCAACACTTTGGGAGGCTGAGGTGGGCGGATCACCTGAGCTCAGGAGTTCGAGACCAGCCTGACCAACATGGTGAAACCCTGTCTCTACTAAAAATACAAACAATTAGCTGGGCGTGGTGGTGGGTGCCTGTAATCCCGGCTACTCGGGAGGCTGAGGCAGGAGAATTGCTTGAACTAGAAGGTGTTGAGCTGAGATTGTGCCACTGCACTCCAGCCTGTGTGACAGAGCGAGACTCTATCTCAGAAAAAAAAAAAAAAAAAAAGAAAAAAGAAAGAAGAACAAAGAAAAGCAAGAAGTGTAATTGAAAGGCCGATGGGCTGCCCTGTCCTACAGGTGCCTACCCTCATCTGTGATGTCACTGAAGTCACTTCCATAAGCTCTTAAGTCCTTCAGCAGTACCCAGTAGGCCAGGGGCAGATGTAAGTGCAGAGGCTGCGGCAGTGAACAAAACAGACCAACCCCGGCCTTGGCGCTTACGTGTGAATGGGGTAAGCCTGCGTGGCTTTGTCCTTGGTAGATACTTTGAGTGGCTGGTAGGAGGTCATGGTGACCTCCCTGGGCTGGTGAGCAGTGAATGCTGCATGTGTCAATGGGTGTGAATACCAAGAAGAAAATAACTCAGGAAAGAGGAGGGAGAGGGGCTGGGGATGGTGGCTCATGCCTCTGATCCCAGCACTTTGGGAGGCCGAGGCTGGCGGATCACCTGGGGTCAGGAATTCGAGACCAGCCTGTACAACATGGTGAAACCCCATCTCTAATGAAAATACAAAAATTAGGCCGGGCACGGTGGCTCAAGCCTGTAATCCCAGCACTTTGGGAGGCCGAGACGGGCGGATCACGAGGTCAGGAGATCGAAACCATCCTGGCTAACACAGTGAAATCCCGTCTCTACTAAAAAATACAAAAAACTAGCCAGACGAGGTGGCGGGCGCCTGTAGTCCCAGCTACTCGGGAGGCTGAGGCAGGAGAATGGCGTCAACTCGGCAGGCGGAGTTTGCAGTGAGCTGAGATTTGGCCACTGCACTCCAGCCTGGGCGACAAAGCGAGACTCCGTCTCAAAAAAAAAAAAAAGAAAATACAAAAATTAGCTGGGTGTGGAGGGAGGCAGGTGCCTGTAATCCCAGCTACTTAGGAGGCTGAGGCAGGAGAATTGCTTGAACCTGGGAGGTGAGGTTGCAGTGAGCCGAGATCTCGCCGTTGCACTTCCAGCCTGGGAGACAGAGCAAGCCTCCACCTAAAAAAAAGGGGGAATCAGGGACGGGGAGGGAGGATTGTGGTTGCACACAGGATGGTCACTCCAGGGGACATTTGGACCGAGACTGAGGGGAGTGAGACGGCAGACAGTGCCATTGGCTCAGGAGTGTGTCCCAATGGGGAAGTGCGAGGCAAAGGTCCGGTGGCCAGAGTGGCTGAGTACGGGAGGAACCTGCGGGCCAGCACTGCTGCTGCAGGGTGAGAGGGTGGAAGCCAGGTGGATGCAGCCTTAGGAAGGGAGTGGCGGCTCAGCAGGTCCTCGTCTGCCACGGTAGGGCCCTGGAGATGGGAAGGCCTGGGAGGTTTTGGTGGAGGTGCAGGCTGAATTAAATTTTTTTTTTTTTCTGAGACAGGGTCCCATTCTGTTCCCCAGGCTGGAGTGCAGTGGCATGTTCCTGGCTCACTGCAACCTCTGCCTCTCGAGTTCAAGCGATCCTCCTGCCTCAGCCTCCTGGGCAGCTGGGATTACAGGTGCACGCTACCGTGCCCAGCTAATTGTTTTGTATTTTTAGTAGAGACGGAATTTCACCATGTTGGTCAGGCTGGTCTTGAACTCCCGAGCTCAAGTGATTTGCCCACCTCGGCCTCCCAAAGTGCTGGGATTACAGGCATAAGCCACCATGCCTGGTGGGCTGAATTAACGTGATACCATCAAACGTCTCCACCACGTGTGGCTGCTCTCCTGTGAGCAGATTGTGGGGTGGTAAGGGAGGCAGGGAGACCGGGGGGCAGTCTCTGGGCCTGCTGCAGGTGGCTGGGATCAGGGTGGTGTTGGGGGTGGCTGGATTCTGAATATATTGAGGAGGCAGAGGTGGCGGGATTAGATGGATTCGCTGTACGGTGAGAGAGAGTGAATCATGGGTGGCTCCCCCAGCTGCCTTCTGTCTGATCTGGGGAGACGCTGGGAGCGAGGTGGCCAAGGTGGTCGAGGCCTGGGTTGTAGTGAGCTACGAAGAGCCCGCACTGCCACAGCAGCTGCACCTCCTCCAGGCCCTGTCCTTGGTAGAGGCTGTGAGTGGCCCATAGGAGGTCATGGTGACCTCCCTGAGCAGCTGTTTCTGTCCATGGTTCAAAAGGATGGGACCCAGTAAACAGCCTTCCAGAAAAGTCCACCATTCCCCGGGTCAGTCATCAGGCAAAGCCGTTTCAAGAAGAAAATGACTTGGACAATGGGGGCTGATGCTCATCCCCACCAGCAAAGAATTCCGAAAAGTTCTGAGGGGTTTACTCCAGGCACTGGGCATGCTCTCTTCCAAGCTGGGAGAAAAGCACTTACGAGTTTTTTCACTTTCCCAGTGTTTCCACGTAAATACTACACAATTGCCAACCAAATGTCTGTCCTTCCCTCCGTTTCCATAAATGTCAAGGGCTCCATTGTAAGGGGGAAGCATGAACCCCCACTCCAGGAAGGCTTCCTGAACAGACTCCACCCGGGCACCTGCTGACCGGGTTCGCTTCCAAATCAGGGTACCAGCTCTTCCTGGTTGGTCCAGATTTCCCTGGTTTTAACCTCGACAGTCAGGTCACCCCTACCTCCAGCTAACCCTCATGCCCCAGGCTTGTTGAAAGTTAGATGGCCTCATTTTAGAAAAATAGATTTACAAACCTCATTCGTGTTTGAACACAAAAAGAAAGAATAAGAAAGTAGGCTTTGTGGCCCTGGGCTACTGGCTTGAAACTTTGGAAGATATTTTTCTTTCTTAAAATGTTTTTCTGTTTAGGAGATACTAGTGCAGATTTTCTCCACGCATATAGTGAGCATCCTACCCAATAGGCAGTTTTTCAACCCTCAGCCCCCTACAATCCTCCCACCTTTTGGGGTCTCCAGTGTCTATTATTCCATCCTGTGTGTCCGTGTGTTACCCATTGTTTAGCTCCCAACGAAGAGATATTATATATATGTACATATATACATGCATGTGTGTGTGTGTATTTTTAGAGAGAGGATTGTGATCTCTCTCCCAGGCTGGAGTACAGTGGCACGATCATGGCTCACTGCAACCTCCACCTCCCAGGCTCAAGCAATCCTCTTGCTTCAGCATCCTGAGTAGCTGGGACCACAGGTGTGCACCACCACAGTCTGCTTTTTTTTTTTTTTTTTTTTTTAACTTTTTGTAGAGACAAAGTCTCCTTGTGTGGCCCAGGGTGGTGTCCAACTCTTGGGCTCAAATGATCCTCCCACCTTGGCCTCCCAAAGTGCTGGGATTATAGGCGTGTGTCACCACGCCCAGCCTCCAAAGAAGAGCAAATTCTCTTTTTATTTAATTAAATTTAATTAATTAATTAATTTTTATTTATCTTTTTTGAGATAGAGTCTCGCTCTGCTGCCCAGGCTGTAGTGCAGTGGCACAATCTTGGCTCACTGCAACCTCTGCCTCCCAGATTTTAAGTGATTCTCCTGCCTCAGCCTCCCAGCACCATCATGCCCAGCTAATTTTTGTATTTTTAGTAGAGATGGGGTTTCGCCATGTTGGCCCATCTGATCTTGAACCCCTGACCTCGTGATTCGCCCACCCTAAGTGCCGGGATTAGAGTTGTGAGCCACCGTGCATGGCTCAAATTCTTTTTTTTTTTATGAGACGGAGTCTCGCTCTGTCGCCCAGGCTGGAGTGCAGTGGCCGGATCTCAGCTCACTGCAAGCTCCGCCTCCCGGGTTTACGCCATTCTCCTGCCTCAGCCTCCCAAGTAGCTGGGACTATAGGTGCCCGCCATCTCGCCCGGCTAGATTTTTGTATTTTTTAGTAGAGACGGGGTTTCACCGTGTTAGCCAGGATGATCTCAATCTCCTGACCTCCTGATCCGCCCGTCTTGGCCTCCCAAAGTGCTGGGATTACAGGCTTGAGCCACCGCGCCCGGCCTCAAATTCTCTTTTTAAAGTATCCGGGCTGGGTGTGGTGATTCATGCCAGTAATCCCAGCACTTTGGGAGGCCAAGGCAGGTGGATCACTTGAGGACAGAAGTTCAAGGCCAGCCTGGGCAACATGGCAAAACCTCTTCTCTACTAAAAATACAAAAATTAGCCGGGCGTGGTGGCAGGCACCTGTAATCCCAGCTACTCTGGAGGTTGAGGCAGGAGAATCGCTTGATCCTAAGAAGTAGAGGTTCCAGTGAGCCAAGATTGTGCCACTGCACTCCAGCCTGGGCCACAGAGTAAGACTCTGTCTGAAAAAAATTAAAATAAATGATAAAAAATTTTAAAAAGCAATTCTGCCAGACTTATTAGAAAATGGAAACAAGGATTTTATCATCAACTTGCTGCCTCATACTAACAGCAAAGGAATCTGAATCTGTAAATAGCTGTGTTTTCTTGTGAAAACATTCTAGAAGTTGAATGTCATCCGTTTATAATAAATGAGTCAGCATGTGGTCCCCCAAGAATCCCGTCTGCTTTTGTGACACCATTTCCCGGGTCCTGTTTATAAATGGGGTATGACAAAGGGAAGCCACTTCAAGCTGAAATCATCTTTTGTTCAAATCCTGGATTATAGAAAGGCTTTTTCATTATGACTTCAGTAAAGCGGAAGGTCATGTTATCATGACTGCTTTATAGGAAAAGGATTTCTCAACCTTATAAAACTTTGGAAAATTCTTTATTTTGAATGAGTAATATGTAACACACGGCATAACAGTAAATCCTAATCCACGATACGGAAAAACTGACTTGACTGAGTAAGCAGGCACTCCATTGTTTCTCTGTGGCTGTGTTCCTTTCTCTGGCTTCTGTGAGCGATAACTGAATGACTGGTAAAGCCTTTTAAAAGTCAGGCCATGTGTCACAAAAGGAAATAAAGAAATTTCACCTCTTTAGTGATCAGGAAAATGCAGATTGAGACCAAAATGAAGACACGTTTCACTTTGTGTGCCGGGTAGAAATGAGGAAGTCTGATGGCTCTCAGCGGCGACAGAATGTGGACCACAAAAGCCCCTCACACATTGCTGGTGGGCGTATAAGTGGTACAAATGCCTTGGAGGCAGTTTGGTCTTTTGTTTGGTGTAAAGTTGAAATTCATATACTTTGGCTAGGTGTGGTAGCTCACGCCTGTAATCCCAGCACTTTGGGAGGCTGAGGCAGGTGGATCACCTGAGGTCAGGAGTTCAAGCCCAGCCTGGTCAACATGGTGAAACCCCATCTCTACAAAAAATAAAAAAAAAATTAGCCGGGCATGATGACACACACCTGTAGTCCCAGCTACTCTGGAGGCTGAAGCAAGAGAATTGCTTGAACCTGGGAAGTGGAGGCTGCAGTGAGCTGAAATCGCAGCGCCACTGCACTCCAGCCTGGGCAACAGAGCAAGACTCCATCTCAAAAAAAAAAAAAAAAAAAAAAAAAAAAGACATTCACCTACTCTGAAACCAGCAGTACCACTCCTAGTATTGCTGATGCTCACACAGTCATGTTCATAGCAGCACTCTCATAGAAAAACCTTTACACAGCACAAATGCACTTTGACAGGAGGATAAATTATTCTTAGTATATTCACACAAGGCAATATTATAAATAAGCTACACTCAAATAGACAGCCACTCTCAATATTGTTGATGACTATTAAAAAATCCCAAAACAGGCCAGGCGCAGTGGCTCTTGCTTGTAATCCCAGCACTTTGAGAGACGGAGGTGGGCAGATCACTTGAGATCAGGAGTTCGAGATCAGCCTGCCCAACATGGTGAAACCCTGTTTCTACCGGAAATACAAAAACTAGCCGGGTGTGGTGGCATGCACCTGTAATCCCAGCTACTCGGGAGGCTGAGGCAGATGAATTGCTTGAACCTGGGAGGTGGAGGTTGCAGTGAGCCGAGATGATGCCACTGCACTCCAGCCTGGGTAACAGAGCGAGACTTTGTCTCAATTCAAAAAAAAAAAAAAAAAAAAAAAGAATGAAAGGAAAAAAAGCGCCGAACGCAGTGGCTCACACCTGTAATCCCAGCACTTTGGGAGGCCAAGGCGGGTGGATTACCTGAGATCGGGACTTTGAGACCAGCCTGACCAACATGGAAACCCGTTGCTACTAAATATACAAAAAAATTAGCTGGGTGTGGTAGTGCATGCCTCTAATCCCAGCTATCTGGGAGGCTGTGACAGGAGAATCGCTTGAACCCGGGAGGAGGAGGTTGTGGTGAGCCAAGATTACACCACTGCACTCCAGCCTGGGCAACAAGAGTGAAACTCCATCTGGAAAAAACAAAACAAAACAGCAACAACAACAAAAAATCAAAATCATTACATATGGTAAGGTACTTTTTATTTTTAGTTTTTTTGAAACAGGGTCTTGCATTGTCACCTAAGTGACCCCCCCACCTCAGCCTCCCCAGTTGCTTGTGAGTTCAGATGTGTGCCACCATGCCTGGCTAATTTTTTTTTTTTTTTTTTTTTAATGGAGACGAGGTCTTGCCATCTTGCCCAGGCTGGTCTTGAACTCCTAGACTCAAGCAATCCTCCTGCCTCAGCCTCTCAGAGTGCTGGGATTACAGGCATAAGCCACCATGCCCAGCCTACGATACTTTTTAAAATAAAATTAAAACAACTAAAACTCAACAATGCTTTTTAGGAATAGACACATAATAAAACTATACATTTTTACAAGATTCAGGATAATGGCTACTTCCATTTGAAGGTAGGCAGAAGCAGAGGATGGAGGAACATACAAATACATGTCACTTAATGACTGAGATGTCAACTGACTGATGGAGTCATAGTTGTCTGTTATATGAAACAAGCAAATACAAAAGAGGGCCATTCAGGCATCAGAGATGAGAGCCTGAGATGAGGCAAGGACTGTGATTGCTCCAACATCCTCTCTCTCTGAGGTCCAGAAAGCAAGAAAGAATGAAGAGTTTCCCTTTTGACTTGTTACAAGATCAGCAGCTTCCTGGGCGCAGTGGCTAACGCCTGTAATCCCAGCACTTTGGGAGGCTGAGGCAGGCAGATCACCTCAAGTCAGGAGTTCCAGACCAGCCTGGCAAACATGGTGAAAACCCTGTATACTAAAAATATGAAAAAATTAGCTGGGCATGGTGGCATGCACTTGTAATCCCAGCTATTCAGGAGGCTGAGGCAGGAGAATTGCTTGAATCCGGGAAGTGAAGGCTGCAGTGAGCCGAGATCCTGCCATTCAGCCTGGATGATAAGAGCAAGACTCCGTCTCAAAAAAAAAAAAAAAAGGAGGATGAAGCAAATATGGTGAAATGTTAATAACTGGTGAATCTGGGTGAAGATATATGGAGAGATTTTTTGTACTACTTAAACATTTTCTAAATTTGAAATTGTGTCAAAATGAGAAGTTAAAAGAGAAACAACAGGTCACTTCTCCAGTCATCTCCTAACCCTGATTCATTTGGCCTCTTTTTTTTCTTCTTTATTATTATTTTTTTGAGACAGAGTTTCACTCTTGTAGCCCAGGCTGGAGTGCAATGGTGCGATCTTGCCTCACTGCAACCTCCGCTTCTCGGGTTCAAGCGATTCTCCTGCCTCAGCCTCCAGAGTAGCTGGGACTACAGGCGCCTGCCGCCATGCCCAGCTAATTTTTGTATTTTTAATAGAGGCGGGGTTTCGCCATGTTGGGCAGGCTGGTCTTGAACTCCTGACCTCAGATGATCCACCTGCCTTGGCCTCCCAATGTGCTGGAATTACAGGCGTGAGCCACGGCGGCGCGCGACCTCATTTGGCCTTTTCTTTCTGTTGCTCAAACACTCAAGACTCATGACTCAGGGCCTCTGCAAGTTCCCCCTGCCTGGAGCGGTGATAAGGTGACACTTTAACAGCAATATGAGGATCCCATTTGTTTGGGTCATTTGTAAAGGTAACTTTTCCCATTTGTAACTAACAAATTATCTGTGGAGAGCTTCTTTGCAATCACTCCCAAAGTGTGAATCAAATATCCTGTTCCCAATAATCTTTATAAAAAATTTAAAAATGTATTATTTCATTTTGTCATGTCCTTGAGTCATAGATATATGTATATATACACATATGTGTGTACATATATACATATATACACACACACATATATGCACATGCATATATATATAGAGAGCGAGAGAGAGAGAGAGAGAGAGAGAGAATCTCGCTTTGTCACCCTGGCTGGAGTGCAGTGGTGCCTGCAGTCTGGAATTCCTGTGCTCAATCGATCCTCCCACCTCAGCCTCCCGAGTGGGTGGGATTACAGGTGCGTGCCACCATGCCTGGCTAATTTTTTAATTTTTTATTTTTTAGAAACAGGGTCTCACTATGTTACCCAGGGTGGTCTTTAATTTCTAATGTAAAAAATTTTAATTGTGGTAAATACACTCATAATTTACCATCTTCAACATTTTTAAGTATACAGCTCAGTAGTGTTAAATACATTCACAGTGTTGTGCAGCCATCACCACCATCCATCCATCTCTAGAACTTTTTCATCCTGCAGAACTCAAACTCTGCACCCATTAAACAATAACTCTCATTCTCCACAATCCCCAGCTCCTGGCAGCCACCATTCTTTCTGTCTCTGAATCTGACTATTCTAGGGAACTCATGTGAGTGGAATCTTACAATATTTGTCTGTTTGTGCCTGGCCTATTTCACTTAGCATCATGTGCTCAGGGCTCATTCATGTACAGGGCATCAGTCAGAATTTCCATCCTTTTTGAGGCGGAGTAATATTCTGCGCATTTATTCACATTTTGTGTATCCACTCATCTGTTGATGGACAGGTGGATTGCTTTACCTTCTGGCTGTTGTCAATAATGCTGCTGCAAACATGGGTCTACAAATATCTCTTTGAAATCTTGCTTTCAATTATTTTGGGTACGTATATACAAGGAATAATCTTTTGTTCAATAGTTTTAGCATCTATTGATGATTCTTGATTGAAACACTTATTATCAGAGTGTCCCTAAAATGGCTATTTACCATTTTTGTCATTCTTTCCACATTTATTAGTTGGCATCCTTTTGTAAGGAAGCTCTTTCCTGCCCATCCTCCCTTTTTCTAGCTTTAATTTCATCATTATTAATAGTAGTAATAGTACCAGTGTGGACTCGGGGATTTTTAAAATTATGATTGCATGTGTTAGAATCCATTCCTGACATACTCAATTGGTGCTCAAGCCACTCCCAGTTTGGCTAAGAACCCTTTCAGGCCGGCCGCTGTGTCCTTGACACGTCCCTTCAGCTTTTGAACTCTGTCTTAGCGCCTGTTCCAGGCTCCTTGTGTCCTCCCCAGTCTCGGTCTTGGGATCAGCCACTCCTCCAAGGAGCCCTGGGGCCTTTCAGTGGAGGATGGTCCTTAGAAGGCTGGATCTGGGCTTTTGTGTGCCTCTTCTTGCTACCGGAGTGTCCGTGTTTCCAGGGCCTTTTCCACGGATGGAACTGGGAAACATTTTAAAATTGTAAATTCAAACGGATCAGTTATTCCAGTCCAGCAGCACAGAGTTCTTCCTCTCCTTCCCCCGTCCCGTAATTATATCTTTCATTTGCTTTCTGTGTTTTCCCTAGGAATGTTGTCTTCATCTGGAATCTCCTTTGCTACTGGCTGTACTCATTAGCAACATAAAATTCCTCGTGATAACCTCTGAACCCCATCCCATGTGTGATGTCACGGAATAGAAGGAGATCAGACATTCAGTGCAGAGGTGGGGGCCAAAACCAAGCCTCTCGGAGCTTAAAAAAATATCTGCAGAGACGGGAGAATCTGGAAGGGAGCTCCACCACAAATATTTTAGGTTCCTTCTATCGTTCTCAATCATTGCACGAGTGTATATTACTTTCTTAATAACAAAAAGGAACTTTTAAGGTAACCCCCCACAACCCTATATAGACTGGATGTCAACTCTTTAGTCCTAGATACACCTGGAGCCCGGCGTCGTGGGGACAGAGGCAGGTCCCTGTGCTGAGGGCGGTGAGACAGGGCGGGCAGGCGGGGACCCAGCTGGGAGGTCGGGGGGCCAGACGGGACACCAGCTCCCGGGAGCCCCGCTCTGGGCACGGTGCGCGCCCCTACACCCCCATTGCACCCCGCGCCTGCTCCCTCCCGGGTGCGCGACCCCACCCCCCCATTGCACCTCGTCCTGCTCCCTCCCGGGTGCACCTCGGGCGCCTAAGCCAGCTGGGTCCCGGCCCCGGGAGCAGTTGCAGGTCCGACGGGGGCGTGGCGGAACCGGCAGGGGCCTGGCCTGGGGGTGGTTCGCTCGGATTGGCTGCTGGCCGCGTCGCACGAGCCGGTCAGCGCGCGCCCCGCCCCTCCTGGGCCGTGCGGCACGCCGCGTTCACGTGCCGTCGCACACCCTCCCGGCGTGCCCCGCGCCGCCCCAACCTGCCCTGCGGCGAGTGTCCAGCTCGTGAGCTCGGCATGGGTCTGGCGCTGGGTCCTGTGCGCTCTGGGGCTTTGAGGTTGTGTTCCCGGCAACGGATGTTTTCCCAGAAGGCCTGGGAGCGGCTGTAAATAATACCCGAGAGGAAATAGGCCCGGCAGGTGTTTTTGCGAGTCCCGGAGTTGGGTGGGGCTGCGGCGGGCTTGCAGGCCGCAGAAGAGGAAACAGATTAGAAAGGCTTTAGGCATATGGACTCTGCGGGGCGGCTCGGGAGCGCAGCCCCTTTCCCTCTGGGTTGAGGGCGCCAGAGAAGTGGAAGGCGCACCCCGCCCCGCGGGTGGATGCGGGACCGGGGCGGGTCCGCGGTGGAGGCGCCGCCCAAGCTCTCTGAGCCCCCGGGGACCGCTCCTATCCCCTGGTATGGGACCCAGACCCGGTGAGGACCTCGTATGCAGTGGGTCTGTGGCTCCATCTGAATCTTCATGAAGAGGGCCTGCAGTGAATTTGGGGAGAGTGAGTGAACGGGTGAAGGGTCAGGAAATAAGTCTCATGAAGCATGGTTGAAGAATTGGGGATGTTTAACCCAGCCATGGCAGGACGGGGGACACTTGACCCCTGTTTGGAAGTATTTGAAAGACTTCTGAAGGGGGCCAGCTGCTCCACACCTGTGGGTATTTCTCGTCAGGTGGGAGGAGACACTGAGAAAACAAGGCACAGAGACAAAGTATAGAGAAAGAACAGTGGGCCCAGGGGACCGGGCGTTCAGCATTCGGAGGACCCGCACCGGCGCCGGTCTCTGAGTTCCCGCAGTATTTATTGATCATTATTTTTACTATCTTAGCGAGGGGAGTGTAGCAGGGCAACAGGTGGGGAGAAGGTCAGCAGGGAAACGTGAGCAAAATAATGTGTATCATGAATAAGTTCAAGGAAGGGTACTGTGCCTGGATGTGCGTGTAGGCTAGATTTGTTTCTCTTTACACAAACATCTCAGTGTAGGAAAGGGTAACAGAGCAGTATTGCTGCCAGGGTATCTTGCCTCCAGCCACAGGGCGGCTTTCTCCTATCTCAGAATAGAACAACAGATGGGAATATTGGGCTTTACACGGAGGCATTCCATTCCCAGGGAGGAGCCGGAGAGAGAAGCCTTCCTCTTTCACTACTCCTCCTCAGCACAGACCCTTTAGGGCTGTCAGGCTGTCGGGCTGGGGGATGGTAAGGTCTTTCCCTTCCCATGAGGCGGTATCTCAGGCTGTCTCAGTGGGGGGAAACCTTGGACAATACCCAGGCTTTCTTGGGCAGAGGTGCCTGTGGCTTTCCACAGCGCATTGTGTCCCTGGGTAATTGAGAATGGAGAATGGCGATGACTTTTACCAAGCACACTGCCTGCAAACATATTGTTAACAAGGCACAGCCCTAAATCCATTAAACTTTGATTTAATACAGCACATGTTATGTGAGCATAGAGTTGGGGCTGAAGTTACAGGTTAACAGCATCTCAAAGCAGAAACAATTTTTCTTAGTACAGGGCGAAATGGAGTTTCTTATGCCTTCTTTTTCTATGTAGACACAGTAACAATCTGATCTCTCTTTTCCCCACAACCTCCTCATGAGGAAGAGGCTAGGCTTTTCATTCTGCCTCCGGGCACAAAACAGACTTTTTCCCAGGTGGAGAATTTCAGGTCAGTTACACAGAGCCAGGCAGGGATGAACGTGTCTGGCGTTCTCTGCTGGAGCCAGCTGTTTACCTATGTTAGTGGGAGAATAGTGGAGCTCAGATGCAGAGTCTCGTCTGCCAGACTCCAAAGGCCTTGCCTTTTCTTGATGCATGTATTTTTTTGTAAATGTTTAAGTTCAGAGGTACAAGTTCAGGTGTACAGAGATCCACCCGTCTCGGTCTCCCAGAATGCTGGGATTACAAGTGTGAGCTACCGCGATGGGGTTTCGTCATTTTGGCCACATTGGTCTCAGACTCCTGACCTCAAGTGATCCACCTGCCTTAGCCTCCCAAAGTGCTGGGATTACAGGCATGAGCCACCACCCGGCTCAGTATTTTTTTTTCTGAGTCTCTTCCTCCTTCCACCTGATGCATCTGTTTTAGTGGAATGTGTTCCTTTGTGAACAATGATGTTGCAATTATTCATGAAGTAATAAAGCGTTTGTGTATTGATTGATTTCTTTGGACTGGAGGGTTTGTCCAGCCCTGTTGAGCTTTGTCATTGTCTACTTCAGGGGAAGAGGGAGATTGTCGCTGGTCAGAGGAGAATGCCAGGGCTACTCTCAGATGGAGGCAGCCTCCCATCTCACCAGCAAGTTGGATCTTGAGTAGTACCTGTTTCTGGCCCATTACCCCTTTAACAAGGGGCACAGATGCCCTTGGACTTGCTAAAAGAATAATCATGACTTGGAGTTTAACAAACATGGTTACAGTATTCCACTGCCATCCACCTTTCCCACTTCTCCTAGCCCCTGTTCTTCTTCTCCTCCTCTTCGTCCTCCTTCTCCTTCTCCTTCCCCTTCTCCCTTCTCCCTTCTCTCTTCTCCTTTTTTTTTTTTTGAGACGGAGTTTGGCTCTTCTTGCCCAGGCTAGGGTGCAATGGTGTGATCTCAGCTCACTGAAATCTCTGCCTCCTGGGTTAAAGCCATTCTCCTGCCTCAGCCTCCCGAGTAGCTGCAATTACAGGCATGCACCACCATGCCCGGCTAATTTTGTATTTTTAGTAGAGACGGGGTTTCTCCATGTTGGTCAGGAACTCCCGACCTCAGGTGATCCGCCCGCCTCGGCCTCCCAAAGTGCTGGAATTACAGGCGTGAGCCACCGCGCCCAGCCTTCTTACACTTTCTTGTCACAGTGGATCTGCTTGGGTGGCAGGTGCACCTACCTGGGGGAGAGCATGTTTTCTTTCTTTTTTTTTTTTTTTTTATACGTTAAGTTCTAGGGCACATGTGCACAATGTGCAGGTTTGTTACATATGTATATATGTGCTATGTTGGTGTGCTGTACCCATCAACTCGTCATTTACATTAGGTATATCTCCTAATGCTATCCCTCCCCCCGTCTCCTCCCCACAATAGGCCCCGGTGTGTGATGTTCCCCTTCCTGTGTCCAAGTGACCTCATTGTTCAGTTCCCACCTATGAGTGAGAACATGCGGTGTTTACGCAGGGAGGATTGTGATTGGGTCTCTGGTGGCTACAAGCAGGGTGGGCGTCTTAATTTTAGTGAGCAAGGGGCATGAATGCTCAGACCTGGGCCACCATGGAGTTGTCGGGGTGTGGGTAGGAGACTGGCGTCACCCATAAATGTAGAGTAGACTCACTTCCCCCAGGATATTTGACTGTGATCTTGGGCCATTGCATCTGTTCCTCAGGCCCCGAGGATAAGATGGGCGTGAACTTGCTACGCTGATGGTGGAGGCAGGTGGCTGAGGAACAGGGAGAGCGGGTCCAGCACTGCCTAAGAATTCAGTGATGTCTCCTGGGCTCTCTAGAGGCTTACAAACATGCGAAATCTCTAAAAGTCACTCAGAATTTGGAACTCTAAATTTATGTCTCAGGGTGAAATCCCAGCCCTGAGCTGTATAAATATGGTAGTTAGTGGCCGGGAGGGTCCCAGCACGGGGAAGGACTGGCTTCTGCCTGACTCCTGGTTTTACATTTCCGTAACAGTGTTACGTCTTGGATGCGCATTTCCTCCAACCTTTCCCAGGTTCCTTTTGGTTCTGGGTCTAGGATACTGAGAAGGTTGAAACGTTGGGAGTGTGCTGGGCTCGCTCTCTGGAAAGGCTTGACTTTTTCTGTTCCCTATTTGCAGTTCCCTTAAATTAGTAATATTTTGGGACCTTCTTTTGCATTGAATTTCTGGAACTTCTGTTTGTGGTTATTTTGAAGTGGGGGTGGGAGGACATGCCTGGGCCCACCCCGTGGTTCTTTAATGAAGACAATGGTTTTCCTTTTAAGCAAAAGAACCTTGTTTACCATTTACCAGAACTCTGGAAATAGATATTTAATCCCAAACAGAGGTGATGGTGTGTCTAGAAGCAATATTTACCCTGCGCAACTTTTTGGATCGTCTGGTAATCTAGAAACGAGAGAGAACACTAATTGCTTCAACATTAAAGAAACCACCTTCCAGACTCACTCCCTCCCCCGCCCTCCTTTATGTTTTCTTTCTTGTTCCTCTAAGAAATGAAATATAAAAGACGAAAATACAAACTGGACTACAGCAGGGCACAGTGGCTCATGCCTGTAATCCCAGCGCTTTGGGAAGGAGGATTGCCTGAGGCCAGGAGTTTGAGACTAGCCTGGGCAACACAGTGAGGGCTCTTTCCTACAAAAAATTTAAAAAGTAAAAATAAATTTAAACCAGACTAGAAACTTTCAACCACAGAAATCCATGGGGCCATTGAAGTGCAAATGGAAAGACCAGGAGCAAAAGTAGAGGGTGGGGACAGTGTGGAGGTGGGGACAGTATGGAGGTGAGGACAGTATGGAGTTGGGGACAGTATGGAGGTGGGGACAGTGTATGGAGGTGGAGGTGGTGGCTGAAAGCCACTGGGGGCTGAGAGGAGCTAGGTTGGGCTGGGGTGGAGTGGCAAGGGCTGGACAGAAAGTGCTTTCAGAAAAGCCCAAGGATAAAGTCCAAAGAGATTAAAGGTTAGAAAAAAAGAAAAGCTGAGGAAGAGGAAGATAACAGGTCTCCAGGGGAACTCTGCCTAATCCAGCAGCTAGGAAGACAGGATACACCTCAGGCCCTTCCTTAGGGCAAAAGGATTACTCCTTGCAGGAAGGAAATATTACAAAGTCTTTCTTGTCTATTTTTTTCTTTTTTTTTTTTTTTTTTGAGACGGAGTTTCGCTCTTGTTGCCCAGGCTGGAGCGCAATGGTGCAATGGCGTGTTCTCGGCTCACTGCAACCTCCGCCTCCCGGGTGCAAGTGATTCTCCTGCCTCAGCCTCCCCAGTAGCTGGGTTTACAGGCATGCGCCACCACGCCACCACGCCACCATGCCTGGCTAATTTTGTATTTTTGGTAGAGATGGGGTTTCTCCATGCTGGTCAGGCTGGTCTTGAACTCCTGACCTCAGGTGATCCGCCCGCCTTGGCCTTCCCAAGTGCTGGGATTACAGACATGAGCCACCATGCCTGGCCCTTCTCTATTTTTAACTCACATTTTAAAATGTTTCTTTTTGTTTTTGGAGACTGTCTCGTTCTGTTGCCCACGTTGAAGTGCAGGGGCACTATCTTGGCTAACTGCAGCCTCAACCTCCTGGGATCAAGGAATCCTCCCAGCTCAGCCTCCCAAGAAGCTGGGACTATAGGCATGTGCTGCCCACGCTCGGCTAATTTTATATTTTGTAGAAATGAGGTCCCTCTGTGTTGCTCAGGCTGGTCTCAAACTCCTGGACTCAAAAGATTCTCCTGCCTTGGCCTCCCAAAGTGCTGAGATGACAGGTGTGAGCCACCACTGCTGGCCTAGATTTCTATTTTTTATATGGAATTTCTATCATGTACATGATGTGTTCGTGCAGTAGCACATGTATATTAGATACAGATAAGTAGGTTGTGGGGGTAGTAGTTTGTAATCAGAAAAGGTTTTGGCTGGGCGCAGTGGCTCACGCCTGTAATCCCAGCACTTTGGGAGGCCAAGGCGGGTGGATCAGAAGGTCAGGAGATGGAGACCATCCTGGCTAACACAGTGCAACCCCGTCTCTACTAAAGAATACAAAAAATTAGCCAGGCGTAGTGGCGAGCGCCTGTAGTCCCAGCTACTCAGGAGGCTGAGGCAGGAGAATGGCATGAACCCAGGAGGCAGAGGTTGCAGTGAGCTGAGATTGTGCCACTACACTCCAGCCTGGGTGACAGAGCAAGACACCATCTCAAAAAAAAAAAAAAAAAAAAGGTTTGGATATCTCAGCTCAGAGCCACAACGAGAGTGGGGAGGGAGCCTGCACTTCTCAAACTCAAATGTCTAGGAGTCTTTTGGAGATGGCGTTCAGATGCAGATTCTTGTTCTGTAGATCTGGCTGGAGCCCAGAGTTCTGCAGCTGGAGGGCTGATTCAGAAAGCATGAGTTGGTGCTTTTCCTCTTTTTGCCGCAGTACTCCACTGGGAGTCTTAGTCATGGAGGGAAACCCGAAAACCACCGGTGTCCGGGGCAGATGCTCTGACGCATTCTTCCAGAACACCCTGGGGACTGCGAGAAAGCCCCCGCTGGCTCACTTGTTTGCTGGGATCAGTTCCCATCAGGCATGTGGCTGTGCTTCTTGGTATTGGTTTGCTTCTTGCTCCCATGGCTTCTGCAGCCTGCATCAGGGGAGGGCAAGGTGCTGGTGCAGCCAGGGAGAAGCATACTCCTTTCCAGGGAGGAGAGGGAGGCGCACAGGCGCACTTTTTGGAGCAGAGGAGGCAGAGGAGTCCAAGCTGGGTGCAGTTCCTCTGCTGTAGCCCTGAGCCGGGCAGACAGGATACTTTGCTGGCCTTTCCTGACTGCACACTTGTCACTTGGTGACACTGCGACCAGTGTGAGCAAACGTTCAGAAAGCACATTTAAACACTGTTACTTAAAATTGCAACTCCACAGGGCCAGTGTTCTTTTTACCATGTTCCAAATGAGGAAACCGGGGTGCTGAATGATTAAGTGACTTATCCAAGACCACAGGGCTTGCAAATGGCAAGTGGGAGGATTACTCGAGCCCAGGAGTCTGAGACCAGCCTGGGCAACATGATGAGACCCCTTCTCTACAAAAAATTAAAACGTTAGCTGGGTGTGGTGGCACATACCTGTGGTTCCAGCTACTTGGGAGGCTCAGGCAGGAGGATTGCTTGAGCTCAGTAGGTCAAGGCTGCAGTGAGCTGCGATTGTGCCACTGCACTCCAGCCTGCGCCACAGAACGAGACTTGATCTCAAAAAAAAAAAAAAAAAGCTCACCTAAGGCAGACAACTTGTCCAGGGAGGACAGAGCTAGATGTTCCTGTGACTGGAATGCTGGGGTGCATCTGTCCTCTGTCCTGCAAGCAGGCCGCTCCATGCCAATCTCCCGCATCTTCATCTCCTGTCAGGCCAGTGTCCATTGCAGTAGTCCAGCTCCTCCCAGCATCCCCTTACACAGGATCTGTGTTCCCTTCGTGGTTTGGCCTGTGTGTCCTTCCACCTGGGACGTCCACTCTCTCTCACTGCTGTCCTCACTGTGCCCTACTTGTCTACTTTGGGAACTCTCCTTTACCACTTACCTCACACCCTTCCTCCAGGAAGCCCTCCCTGACTATTTAGGCAGAGTTGGAGCCTCACCCTGGGCATTTCCCCAGCAGAAACGGTCCCACCACAGCCGTTGCTTGTGGTCATGTCTGTGTTTGCCAGCAGCCCACGGGAGGTTGAGGTGCGGCCTGCAGTCCTCAGCTGCTGGGGCCAGGCAGTGCTGTCCTTTCAGCCTGAAGGGGGCACTCAGGAAGAGGCTGCCCACATGTGTGCAACCTTTGTGTGTCCTCTCCCTATGGTTACTGCACCGCTTCCGGTGAAGGAGTTGAGCTAGGGGTTGTGCTGAATGCAGAGAACAAGGTACAAACTTAAAGAGGCTTAGGGTGTGGAGGGAAACACACACCCCTTCCCCCAGCTGTGTACGCTCACATGAAAAGGCGCAGACAAGTCTTTGACGTAGTGCGGAAAGTAAATGCTCAGAGAACAGCGAGGGAGGGATGTTAGTAGACACGGAGGGAGTGGACAGAGGCAAGGGGGTTTCTGGGTCTCCAGAGATCCGGGGGACTGGGTGCGGGAAGGTATGTGTTGGGAGAGCAGCAGATCAGCTGCAGGGGTGGAGAGAGAAGGAGGGGAAAGGTTGCTGGAGGCCTCGCTGCAGAGGACCTTCCGTGAAGCCTGAGGAGGCTGGACTTGGTCTTAGTGGCAGTAGGGAGCCAGTGACCATTGTTGAGCAGGGAAGAAGAGAACCAAAGGACTTCCTGTTTTAGGAAGGTGCGTCCCCTGTCGGCGGAGTGCACAGTGGACGGGAGCGGGAGGCCGGGGGAAGAGATGGGGAGTGAGGGCCTGTGGTCCAGGTGCGGTGTTTAGAGTTTCATCCGCACAGACAGTAGGCACGGAAAGAACATAGATTATGTGTGCGGGAAACCTGATGTGAGTTGGGATTTGGGGACTGACCAGGTGTGGGGATTGGAGCGGCTTGAAGAGGCAAGTTCCAGTAAAAGGAGTCATTAGTCCTTACAAGGTGCTCCTTACTCCAAAGCCTGTATTTTTTCTGCTGACCTCTCTGAGCCTCAGTCTCCTCTTCTGTAAAGTAACAGGCTTGGATCTCTTGTGATTCGTTCTGGTCTCCTGGCACAGATCTGCTGATCCCTTCATGCCAATGACCCAGGCCTGTTTACCAGGAGAAGCAGACATCGTGACCTTTCCCGTCCAGCCTTACAGCCTAGTTTATCTGTCCAGGACAGGAGTTCATAGAGGAGTCCTCTCCGGTAAACAATAAACAAGTGCCGTTCCGTCTGCCGCGCGGTGCCCCCGCACCTGCCTGGCCACGTCACACCAGCAGACGGGACGCAGGCATCGGCTCAAGTTCTGTGGAGCGAGAGATTCCGTGGCCTGGGCTGACCTGGGCTTGTAGGCCTGGAGCTGCCTGCGGCCCCCGCTGGGGAAGCCAGGAGCTGGGGCTCGTTTGTCGGGCGTGTGTCTGTTTCTGTGGCACTGGACGTGCTGCCCCTGGACTGTGGAGACCCA